>NC_092771.1:25840159-25972659 GCF_047496795.1 Chiloscyllium punctatum
AACAATGTTTCTGTCAAGGTTTGTCAAAATTCCAATGGGTACAGGCCCAACCTCTCCTCAAAAGACATTCCCTCCACACCTGGTATCAGTCAAGTGAACCTTCTGTGGACTGCCTCCAACACCGGTACATCTTTCCTTAGAGAATGAGCCCAAAACTACTCAGAGTTTTCCAGTTCTAGTCTGATTAGTGCCTTGCACAACTTTAGCAAAACCTCCCTAAATTTTATACTTCATTCCCTTTAAAATAATGGCCAATATACCATTTGCCTCTCCTGTTACCCACTGAACTTGGGTACAAGTTTTTTATGATTCATGCACGAGGACTCTCAAAAGGAGGACTGTCCCTCAGCGTTCTCCATTTAAATAATACTCAGCTCCTCTATACTTCCTATTAAACCTAATGTGTAGTATCTTGTCAAATGCCTTCTGAAAATCCAGATACATGACATCCACTGTTTCCCCCTGCTCCTCCGTTCTGGCCTTTTGTACTTCTCTCATGTAGTTGGTCTACCACTGGTAACTGTGTTTTTAGTTTCCAAGCCTTAAACATTCCAACAAAAACAGACATTTCCAGAGGTCTGGCAGGATCTGTGGCAATGAAGCAGAATCAAGGTTCCAGGCTCAGTGACCCTTCACCAACTACACTTGGACAGAGGCTTCCAGAACAATTCCTAATCCTAAAAGCAGTTCATCCCTGCACTTCTGTGCTGCTCAAAATAATCTTACTGCAAGCAAAAACTTCACTCAAATAAGGACATTGGTTCTACAAGTTTAACCAAGCAGTTTCATCATAATTGCTAGGAGAAAGATTTCAGAGCATCACTATGGCTTAAATCAGTAACATGTTTACTTTTAAACTAGAAGTGGACTCAGTCCTGCTCTATCACTTGAGTATATTTCAGGCTGACATTTGAGAGGAAGTCCTGTGCAATGAAACCTTGTCTGCCTACTTAAATGAATGCAATAGCTCTTGTGCTGCTATATAAAGAGTAGGAGTTTTCTCTGGGTGTCCCGGCCAACATTTCTTTCTCAATGAACACTGCGAAAGGAATGCAACTGATCGAATTATTTTAATTGGGTTTATGGGAGCTTGCTGTGCACAAACGGATTCCCCACTGATCTTGGATATTAGCTTTTCATGTACAAGGATTCCCAAATCCCTCTGTCATATAGATTCATACACAGCATTTACTGTGCCTATAACCCCTCCTCTTCTGTGAAACTACAGCACAAAGATATGAAACATATAAACTAATAATTTCTGAAATACTTACAGGTCTTTCAGAAGCAAAGGCTACAAGCTATGGTGAGGAGAAAATGGAATATGCATCAACACAATTAATAATGCAACAAATATCCACAATTTAACACACTCTTATTGTAAATAATTCTCACTATTTTACATTTGCAATGGTTTTGTAGGGAAGTCAGGGCATTTTGGTAATATTATTTGACTAGTTATCCAGTAGCCCAGGCCAATGCTCTGGGCACAATGTATGACATGCAACAAAGGAATAGTCTATTCAGTTCTTCAAGTCTGCTCCACCACTCGATATAATCATGGCTGATCATCCAACTCAGTACCCTGTGCCTGCTTTCTCCTCATATCCTTTGATCATGTTAATCTGAAGGAGTATATATATCTTTCTTGAAAGACTTCAATGTTGCGGTCTCAACCACTTTCTCTGCCTGGGGCCGCAGCATTATTGACTCCCGAAGGAACTATCCTCAACTCCTTCCACTTCCCCATCAACATGATGCCACTTCATAACCACATTTGAAAACATAGGATTAAGTTCTGTATCTCCTACATTAAAGCAGTGACTATACTTCAAAATGCAGATAATTCCACAGACTCACCACTCTCTGGATAAAGAAATCTTGCCTAAAATCCTTAGATTCTGAACCAACTAGTCAGTGGAAGATTCTTCCTGAATCCAGCTTGTCTAATCCTGTTAAATATTTATAGATTTCTATGAAATCCCCTGCATTCTTCTAAACTCCAGTGAATACAGTACTAACTGATCCAGTCTCTCCCTATGCACCGTTCTACCAGCTTAGGAATTAGTCAGGTGAACTTTCTTTGCACTCTCTCAACAGCAAGAGCATCCGTCCTCCGATAGAGGGGTCAAAACTGCACGCAACACTCCAGGTATGGTCTTACCAATGCCTTGTACAGTTCTGGCAAGCCATCCCTGTATCTGTAGCATGCGTCTACACTATAATTTCTTTTGCAAATGTATCTAGTGCATGAGCCCCACAGCTTGTTCCCTTGATCCTTTCTTTCCATGCATCCATAAAAACATCACTGCAAACTGTTCCTCTACTTTTTAAAGGTACATTATTGCTTCTCTGCCTAAAAGATCAGCGTCCTCGAAATTACCATCCACAACTTCAACTCTCCTTTCTTATATTTTTGAACACGTTACCTCTCAAACATGTGCTAACCTACCCTGCAGCTCCATTTATGAAATGTTTCGAATCAGATTTTTAACCCTGCCACAGTGCTGGTCTTTTATAGTTGTGCCCATGACGGTCATGCATTACCCCTCAACCTCTTTTCAGCTTCTGGTACGGACAGTCACTAATCGCCCTCTGACGTCACAACCTCTTTGGAGTCCAAATTATTGAAAACTCAGCATTGTCGGTGCCGATCTTCCCATTTGCCTGCGGCAACAGCATTATTGATCCCCAAGGAACTATCCTCAACTCCATCCTCTTCCCCATCAACAAGATGCCACTTCATAACCACATCTGAAAACATAGGTTTAAAGTTTTGTAGCGCCTACATTGAAGCAGTGACTGACTATACTTCAAATGTATTGCCTTTTCCATATAAAAGGCATTGGGTATGGGTCATGAAATCTGCGATAAAAATTCTCACTCTACCCCTTCAGACTGATATTGCCTCAGCTGCAATTTTCTCCAACTGAAGCCTGGTGTGATCAAAACCATCATAATCCACCCTCACTACTAATTCCAAGTCCTTGCCATGGTTTCAGTTTCCCTCGCTATCTATCAGGTTGCTTGCAACTTCAGTGTTCTATTCAATGCAGTTAAAGTCCCGCCCTCATTCATCCCATAACACCAACTCCATCTCTACCTCAGTCGATTAGCTAATAAAACCTTCACCCTGCACATTTGCAATTGAAAGTCTCAGTATTCTAATGTTCTCCAGCTAGGGCTCCTCTGCTTCATCATCTCTCCTCCACTCCCACTCATAACAATCAACTCATGCTACATTTTGGTGCTGTATCCTATAAGGTACTTCCACATGGGTTTCACTCCAGTACTCTAACAGGCTCTATGATCTCCTTGTACCTGGAATTTTAAATTCGCATTCTACCCACCCCCACCACCCCCCCCCTTTCCCGCCAAAGACCTACCTATCTCGACTGCATCACCTCCCTCCTAATTGGGACTCCTGCCTCTAAGCTGCCCATGGCTCAGAAATTCCTAGTCTATATAACGTTTCTTCACTGCTCAGCTTAACAAACACTTCTTAACACCTTCTCATATAATTCACAATACTCAACAGTCAGTTCAAATGCCAGTTACCTTAGAAATTGTACTTTGCCTTTGTTACATGATCTGTCCATTTCTACCACCTCACATTAAACTGAAAGATTTGTCATATGGAAAGGATGTCGCATCAGAGACATTTTGAAAACAACCAACTTGGGATAGGAACCTACGTCCCATAGACTGAATCCTGGAGACACAAAACAGAAAGAACATTGCCCTGGCTTGAGAAGTCAGTATTAAAAAGTTGGTAACACCAACTGTATATGTTTCTATGTAAGCTATTAACTTCATTGCTGATTACTTGTAGGATAATTCATTTATTCAGTATTAAGGCAACACTAACAGAATAACAATCATAGACAAAGTAGTTTTGGGCAACATAGTTCAACAGATTAGTCCTTTCATTCAGCAAGTACCATTATCCTATTATCATTCAACTGGATACCAAAACTAACAGTAAGTCAGGTTTGGAACTGTACATCCTTAAACAGGACCCACAGACAGCACGGTGACTCAGTGGTTAGCACTGCTGCCTCCCAGTGCCAGGGACCTGGGTTCGATTCCAGCCTCAGGTGACTGCTTGTGGGGAGCTTGCACATTCTCCCAGTGCTTGTGTGGATTTCCTCCGGATGCTCCAGTTTCCTCCCACAATCCAAAGATGTGCAGGTTAGGAGAATTGGGCATACTAGATTTCCCATCGTGTTCAGGGATGTGTAGGTTAGGTGCATTAGTCAGGGGAAATGTAGAGTAATAGGGTAGGGGAATGGGTCTGGGTGGGATACTCTTTGTATGGTCGGATACTCTTCGGAGGGTTGGTATGGACTTGTTGGGCCAAATAGCCTTGTTTCCACACTGTAGGGGCTCTATGATTAGTAATTTAATTTGGCCAAACTGATCACATTTATAGCTTGTATCATATCGTGACTTTGGGATCTGAAGTATAACATTCAGCATTAGAACAAGCTAACTTTTGGTTCAACTCCTTCAGAGGAGGCATCTTCTAGAGTAGTAGGATCCAGTGGTAAAGTTCCAGGGAACCACAGTGAATGTAAGATCATATTTAACATACCTCAGAGATTCTCATCAGCCTCACTAATGCAGCCATTTACCATGAAAGTGATTGGAAACAAGCCAGAGACCTCAACTTTGATCTGTCAATTATATTCTCTCTACTTCCAGATGGTAGTAATATTTGGAGCAGTTTACATTAAACTAGATTCCAAGGAAGAGGAGCTGTATACAAATGCTAAAAGAGGCCCTGGCCTAAGGTGGGAGAAATTTTAGATCAGGAGTAAGTGGCCTGATCAGATAGTGAAAACTGGTCATCGTCGCCCACTGAAGTATACCCTGATCAATACCTAACAGGATAGTACATGCTCACCTTATCCGTTGAGGATGTACAGGGATTGACTCAAACCTGACAACACTGGGCATAAGATAGTGATGCAAAGAAAAAGCATCAGGTACTGAAAACAGATGTCTATCACTTCAGTCCGTGGAATTTCCCATTGCTTTCCCTGATGGTTTTCAGAGTAGAAGCATCTGTTGCTATTCACAACACACATTCAAGCCCTCAGGCACACAGCTTGAATGATGTCAAATCTAATGACCTTTTGAAATTTTCTCTTTAATTAACTTACAGTTAGTCATGACACAAAATGTGTACATGTACAGAAAAAGGCCACACCACTCTCAGGAAATTCCCCTAGGTTTTGGGTTCAAATAAGTTGAGACACATTTCTTCTGTCTGACTCTGGTCCTGTACACATTCCTTATTTTGACTGACCCTCTATTGACATCAATGCCTCCAGTTCCTGATTCTAAGCTTGAATGTCTTCCCAAACCCCTCTGAGTCTCTGCCCTCCTTTCACACGTTCCTTCACACCTGCGTTATTATCGCCTTGTATCGGTATCAAATGTGATTGTGAAGCACCACAAGATTTTTAGCACATTAAAGGGCACAACACGAACATGAACTGATGTTGTCATGCTGATTCAAGTGAATTTTTTTCTCCCAAGAACAATGGCAATCTGGTGATACAGGCTCAGGATAATGTCCTGGGGACATTGGTTCAGATCACACCACAGCAGCTGGTGGAATTCAAATCCAATTAATAAAACCTGGCATTTGAAGGCCACTTGTAGTACAGTGCTGGTGTTCTCTCTCTCTTAACTAGGAGGCCCGGGTTCACGTCCCACCCACTCCAGAGGTGTGCAATAACAGCTCTTAACTGCTGGATTAGGAAATAGCTCTATCTGGAATTGAAAACTAGTCTCCGTAATGGTGAACATGACAACTATCATCAATAGTTGTAAAAACTCATCTGGTTCACTAAATTCCTTTATGGAGGGAAGCCTGCTCTCCTTACCTGAGCTGGCCTAACAAGTGACTACAGACTTACATCAACGTTACATCAATCTTAACTGCCTGCTCAAATGGCCGAGCAAACCACACAAATCAACAATAAGACACCAAAACACTTGCTGATTTCGCTCAGAATACAAGGAATAAAGAAATTTTTTTTAAAAAATCACTGATGAGACAAAATGATAGTTTAACGCTGGTTAGGAACTCCTGAAACCTCTTATTCTGAGGATCAAACATCTGCAGTGATATGCTCTCTGGCAAAATACGGTAAGGTTTGGCTTGTAGTCCAGTAGAAGAAACCTTGATGCCATTAGGAATTGCATTGCAGAAAACTCTTGGCTGAGGATTTTCTTCATCTTTGTGAAGCCCTCCATGACAGTTGCTGCAAGTTTTGCACAAACGATTCTGTTCTTTTAAGCATTGCTTTTCTCCCCTTTTTGTTGCTAACTAAAGAAGAATGGAACCAGTTTGAAAGAAAAAGCAAACAACAGTGCAAAAGTTAACATTTGGCAAGAATTGGGACTTTTTAAAGAAAATAGTAAAGGATGACTTAAAAAAATACAAGAACACGAAACAGATAGTAAGAGTATAAGTATATGACAAATAAGAGAGTCATTAAAATGAGCATCGAATCCTTAAAGTTCAAAACCAGGAAATTAATAATGGATACAAGGAAATGGAGGAGACTATGAACAAGTATTGTTCTTCTCTCTGTTTTTATGGTACAAGACCATAAAAGCATCTGCAGAGAGCAGCAAAAAAATCAAGACGCAAGAGAGCGAGGAACGTAAAATAAACACTATCCGAAAAAGTACCAGAAAACCTAATGAGACTAAAGGCGAAAGTCTCTTGGACCTGCTGGCCTGAATCACAGAGTCATAGAGACGTACAGCATGGAAACAGACCCTTCGGTCCAACCCATCTATGCTGACCAGATATCCCAACCCAATCTAGTCCCACCTGCCAGCACCCGGCCCATATCCCTCCAAACACTTCCTATTTATATACCCATCCAAATGCTTCTTAAATGTTGCAATAGTACCAGCCTCCATCACTTCATCTGGCAGCTCATTCCATACACATACCACCCTCTGTGTAAAAAAGTTGCCCCTTAGGTCTCTTTTATATCTTTCCTCTCTCACCCTAAACCTATGCCCTCTAGTTCTGGACTCCCCGACTACAGGGAAAAGACTTTGCCTAATTATCCTATCCATGCCCCTCATAATTTTGTAAACCTCTGTAAGGTCACCCCTCAGCCTCCGAAGCTCCAGGGAAAACAGCCCCAGCCTGTTCAACTTCTTCCCATAGCTCAAATCCTCCAACCCTGGCAACATCCTTGTAAACCTTTTCTGAACCCTTTCAAGTTTCACAACACCTTTCCGATAGGAAGGAGACCAGAATTGCACGCAATATTCCAACTGTAGCTGAACCAATGTCCTGTACAGCCGCAACATGACCTCCCAACTCCTGTACTCAATACTCTGACAATAAAGGAAAGCATACCAAATGCTGTCTTCACTATCCTGTCTAACCTGCGACTCTACCTTCAAGGAGCTATGAACCTGCACTCCAAGGTCTCTTTGCTCATCAACACTCCCTAGGACCTTACTATTAAGTGTATAAGTCCTGCTAAGATTTGCTTTCCCAAAATGCAGCACCTCACATTTATCTGAATTAAACTCCATCTGCCACTTCTCAGCCCATTGGCCCATCTGATCAAGATCCTGTTGTAATCTGAGGTAACCCGCTTCGTTGTCCACTACACCTCCAATTTTGGTGTCACCTGCAAGCCTATTAACTGTACTTCTTATGCGCACATCCAAATCATTTATGTAAATTGACAAAAAGTAGAGGACCCAGCACCGATCCTTGTGGCACAAGCCACAAGCCTTGTGGTCACAAGCCTCCAGTCTGACAAACAACCCTCCACTACCACCGTCTGTCTTCTACCTTTGAGCCAGTTTTGTATCCAAATGGCTAGTTCTCCATTTATTCCATGAAATCTAAGCTTGCTAATCAGCCTCCCATGGAGAACCTTGTCGAACGCCTTACTGAAGTCCATATAGATCACATCTACTGCTCTGCCCTTATCAATCCTCTTTCTTCAAAAAGCACAATCAAGTTTGTGAGACATGATTTCCCATGCACAAAGCCATGTTGACTGTCCCTAATCTGTCCTTGCCTTTCCATATACATGTACATCCTGTCCCTCAGGATTCCCTCCAACAACTTGCCCACCACCAACGTCTGGCTCACTGGTCCACAGTTCCCTGGCTTGTCCTTACCACCCTTCAGTGGTAACAGTGGCAACTTCCAGTCTTCCTGCACCTCACCTGTGACTATCAATGATACAAATATCTCAGCAAGAGACCCAGCAATCACTTCTCTAGATTCCCACAGAGTTCTCTGGTACACCTGATCAGGTCCTGGGGATTTATCCACCTTTACCTGTTTCAAGACATCCAGCACTTCCTCCTCTGTAATCTGGACATTTTGCAATATGTCACCATCTATTTCCCTACATTCTACATCTTCCATATCCTTTTCCACAGTAAATACGGATGCAAAATACTCATTTAGTATCTCCCCTTTTTTCTGCGGCTCCACTCAAAGGCCGCCTTGCTGATCTTTGAGGGGCCCTATTCTCTCCCTAGTTAGCCTTTTGTCCTTCATGTATTTGCAAAAAACTCTTTAAATTCTCCTTAATTCTATTTGCCAAAGTTATCTCACGTCCCCTTTTTGCCCTCCTGATTTCCCTCTGAAGTATACTCCTACCTCCTTTTTACTCTTCTAAGGTTTCACTTGATCAATGCTGTCTATATCTGACATATGCTTTCTTCTTTTTCTTAACCAAACCCTCAATTTCTTTAGTCATCCAGCATTCCCTATACCTACCAGCCTTGCCTTTCACCCTAACAGGAATATACTTTCCCTGGATTTTCTCGTTATCTCATTTCTGAAGGCTTCCCATTTTCCCCTGTACTAGCTTTTGAAAGTTCTTGCCTAATACCGTCAAAATTGGCCTTTCTCCAATTTAGAATTTCAACCTTTAGATCTGGTCTATCCTTTGCCATCATTATTTTAAATCTACTAGCATTATGGTATCCTTAAAGGAAATGGTGACAGAAATATTAGATGCATTGGCTGTAACCTTCAAACTCCAGAGATACTGGAAAGGTCACAGCAGATTGCAAACATGCAATTGTAACATCTTTATTCAACAAAAGCCAGAAATAAGCCAGAAAACAGGGAACGATTTTTAAGAAGATTCGTAGCTCAGGTTGATGTTATGTAAGTTAGCTTGCTGAGCTTGAAGGTTTGTTTTCAGACATTTTGTCACCATATGAGGTAACATCATCAATAAGAGTCTCCGGTGAAGCGCTGGTGGAATGTCCTGCCCCTCTATTTATAGGTCTTGGTTTCTTAAGGTGGATGATGTTATTTCCAGTTCTCTCCCCACCCCCCCCTCCCACAGTTCCACAGATTTCAGTGTTGGGCCTTGACTATTTAGAATACATATTAATGATTTGGATGAGTGTATGGTAACCACATTTGTTGATCTGCCAACATAGGTAGGAAAGCAAGTTGCAAGGATAAAAAGAAGTCTGCAATGAGATAGTTTGGCTGAGTGGGAAACAAAATGACAGATGGAGTATCATTTCAGAATTTTACTTAAATATAGAAAGATTGCAGAATACTCATCAGTGTTGAATCTACATGTCCTTGTACATGAATCTCAAATGTTCACATGCAGACTACAGCAAGTAATTTTGGAAAGCACGCTGACTTTTATTGTAAGAGAGATGGAGTTTAATAGTAAGGAGGTATTGCTACAACTGTACCACTACGAAAGAAAGAATTGTGGAGTGTTCATATCAGATATGACTAATTGAACAGCAGAGGTGTAGTGAATCTAATCTAATCATTGGGGTGGCTTGGTGGTTCAGTGGCTAGCACTGCTGCCTTACTGCAACAGGGTCCTGAGTTCAATTCCAGCCTTGGACGTCTGTCTGTGTGGAGTTTGCACATTCTCCCAGTGTTTGCGTGGGTTTCCTCTGGGTGTTCCATTTCTTCCCACAGTCCAAAGATGTGCAGGTCAGGTGAATTGGCCATGCTAAATTGCCCATAGTGCTAGGTGCATTAGTCAGAGGGAAATGGGTCTGGGTGGGTTACTCTTCAGAGAACCGGTGTGGACTGGTTGGGCCGAAGGGCCTGTTTCCACTTTGTAGGGAATATAATCTAAAAAACAGGTGGTTTGAGGCTGAGTGGCCTACTCCTGCTTCTATTTTACATCTCTATACAGTATTGGTGAATTCACCCTTCAATACTGTGCATCATTTTGGTGCCCTTACTTAGAGGGGCATACTTTGTTGGAAGGCGTTCAGAGATGTTTTTTAGGATTACTTGGGATGAAGGAGTTGGATCTTTATGTTAAACAAGTTGGATCTTTACTAACGGGTACTTGGAACAATTAGAAGAGATCTTATTAAAACATAAAAGATATTGAGGAACTTGACAGAGATGCTAAAAGAATATTCCCCCTTGTGGTTCAATTTAGAATTGGGTGGCAGAATTTAAAAATAGGGGCTTGTATTTAAGACAGAGATCAGGAGTTCCTACTCTCAGAGCTTCACTCAATTTTGAAATTCTCTGCCACAGACAGCATGGGAGGCTGAGTCAAATAGAATTCTGATTTATAAGGGAATCCAGGGTTGTGGAGGAGACACAGCGAAGAGTTATGGCCATAATGTGAGCAGTTATTTTCTTAATGAATGGCAAAACAGGCTTTAGAGCCAAATTCTGGATTAGTGGTGCTGGAAGAGCACAGCAGTTCAGGCAGCATCCAGCGAGCAGCGAAATCGGCATATCGGGCTTTTGCCCGAAACGTCGATTTCGCTGCTCGTTGGATGCTGCCTGAACTGCTGTGCTCTTCCAGCACCACTAATCCAGTATTTGATTTTCAGCATCTGCAGTCATTATTTTTACCTTTAGAGCCAAATTGTCAACTCCGGTTTCTGTTTCATGTTATGTTATATTTAATTATCTTTGAGAAGGTGGTGCTGTGCTGCCTTCTGGAACTGCCACAGTCCATGTTGTTACGATGGAGTTCCAGGATTTTGTATCAGCAAGTGAAGGAAGAACAATATAGTTATGTCAGCATGATGTGGCTTGGAGGGGAACTTGTAGGTTTTTAAAATTCATTTGTGGGACTTGGGCAATGCTGGCTGGCCAGCAATTATAGCCATCTCTATTTGCCCTTGAGAAAGTCGTGGTGAACTGCTTTCTTGAATCACTGCAGTCCACTTGCTGTGGGTTGACCCACAATGCCATGAGAGAGAGAATTCCAGGATTTTGTCCCAACAACTGTGAAGGAAGGCAGTATATTTCCAAGGCAGGATGGTGAGTGGCTTGGAGGGGAACTTGCAGCTGGTGGTGTTCTCAAGTACCTTCTGCCCTTGTTCTTCTAGATGGAAGTGATGGTGGGTTTGGAAGGTGCTGTCTAAGGATCTTAGGTGAATTTCTGCAGTGTACACTGTAGATAGTACACACTGCTGCTACTGAGCACCAGTGGTGTAGGGATTGAATGTTTGTAGATGTGGTGCCAATCAAGTAGGTTGCCTTGCCCTGGATGGAGTCAAGCTTGAGTGTTGTTGGAGCTGCATCCATCCAGGCAAGTGGGGAGTATTCCATCACACTCCTGACTCGTGTCTTGTAGACGGTGGATAGACTTTGGAATGTCAGGAGGTGAGTTACTCACCACAGTATCCCTAGCTTGCTCTTGTCGCCACTGGTGTTTATGTGGCGAGTCAAGTTTAGAGTGTCGCTGGAAAAGCACAGCAGGTCAGGCAGCATCCAAGGAGCAGGAAAATTCACAGATGTTGGTAAGGTGGACTTTGCATGGTTGACAGGGCTGTTTATGTTTTTAACTGTTGTCTTTTCTGGTTCCAAAGTCAATGCCAGGCGGTCCATCCAGTTTCATTTCTTTGTTGTGACTTTCTTGAGATTGATACAACTAAGTGGTTTGCTAGACCATTTCAGAGGGCAGTTGAGAGTCAACTACATTGCTGTGGCTCTGGAGTCACATTAGGTCAGGCCAGGTAAGGATGGCAGATTTCCTTCCCTAAAGGATATTAGCGAACTCGATGGGCTTTTCTGGCAATTGACAATTGTTTCATGATCATCAGTTGACTCTTAATTCCAGATTTTTGATTGAATTCAAATTCCACCGTCTGCCATGGCAGGATTCAAACCCAGGTCCCCAGAACATCACCCTGGGTTTCTGGATTAATAGATTCTCCCACATCTCCTGCCTTTGTTAGGAGGTACTGGATTAGTGGTGCTGGAAGAGCACAGCAATTCAGGCAGCATCCAACGAGCAGCGAAATCGATGTTTCGGGCAAAAGCCCTTCATCAGGAATAAAGCTTTATTCCTGATGAAGGGCTTTTGCCCGAAACGTCGATTTCGCTGCTCGTTGGATGCTGCCTGAACTGCTGTGCTCTTCCAGCACCACTAATCCAGTATTTGGTTTTCAGCATCTGCAGTCATTGTTTTTACTTTGTTAGGAGGTAGAAGACCTAGATTTGAAAGGTAGTTTTAAAGGAGGCTCAGTAAGTTGGCATGGTGTGCTTGGTATATGGTACCCATTGCTGAACTGCATGCTCGTGGTATTGGCACTGCATTTCTAAGACAGTGGGTACATTAATCAAGTTAGCTGCTGCAGCCTAGAATGGTGACCTTTCAGCGTAGGTGCAAGTTCCTCACTGAAGAATGTGGGGAGTATTCCAATCTCTTCCTGACTTGAGCCTATAGATGGGGGAAAAAAGGTTTTGGGAAGTCAGGAGGTTCTGAACTCACAACTTCTGACCAGCTGTTGTGACCACACACAAAAAAAAATGACTGCCTCAGTTGGTTAGGTTTTGGTCAATGGTGTTATGATCCCAGCTGACAGCAATATCAGATAAGATTGATCCCAGAATTGAAGGATCATATTGACTTGAAGGTTCATAATTTGAACTTTGCAGTTGGTTAATTTGGTTAGTTACTGAAACATAAGGCTGCAAACATTCTTCAAAAACAGGACAAGGTTATTACATGAAAAGGTTATAAATATATATATGATAGTAAAGAAGATCTTAACAAAATTATCAAAGTTTCAACTTGCTCCCCAATATTATCCTTTTACAAATAATCGTTCCACTCTACATTTTTACTTAATTGGCTACTCCTAGTTTGTCTTCGGACTGCAGAGATAATTTTAAAATTCCTTTCAGAGTCTGTTGTGCACAATTCTAATGGCTGAACTTTTTTCAGTTCTAACCACTTGAACATTTCTATCCAAAATATCCTGCCTTGGAAACCCCAGTTTAGAAACCACTTCTGCTGAGGTGAATGGTTCCCTGAACCAAAAGTTTGATTCTCCTTAACCAGAACCTTGAACATCTGTGCTGTAGACAAAGCTAAACCTAATGGTCACACAGTTAGAGATGTACAACACAGAAACAGACCCTTCGGTCCAACTCGCCCATACTGACCAGACATTCTAACCTAATCTGGTTCCATTCTGTTCCATTCACTCTGCCTGTCATAAACAGGCATAAATAGGAAATGGAAACTCTGGTCAAGAGAAAGAAGGCGGCTTATGTTAGGATGAGATGTGAAGGTTCAGTTAGGTTGCTTGAGGGTTCCAAGGTAGCCAGGAAAGACTTAAAGAGAGTGCTCAGAAGAGCCAGGAGGAGACACGAGAAGTTGTTGGAGGATAGGCTTTCTATAGGTATTTAAGGAATAAAAGAATGACGAGGGTAAGATTAGGGCCAATCAAGGATAGTAGTGGGAAGTTGTGTGTGGAGTCAGAGTAGATAGGGGAAGCACTAAATGAGTATTTTTCGACAGTATTCACTCTAAAAAATGACAATGTTGTCAAGGAGAATACTGAGATACAGGCTACTAAACTAGGTGGGATTGAGGTTCACAAGGAAGAGGTATTAGAAATCCTGCAAAGTGTGAAAACAGATAAGTCCCCTGGGCCGGATGGGATTTATCCTTGGATCCTCTGGGAAGCCAGGGAGGAGATTGCTGAGCCTTTGGCATTGATCTTTAAATCGTCATTGTCTACAGGAATAGTGCCAGAAGACTGGAGGATAGCAAATGTGGTTCCTCTGTTCAAGCAGGGGAGTTGAGACAACCCAGGTAATTATCGACCAGTGAGCCTTACTTCAGTTGTTGGTAAAGTGTTGGAAAAGGATAGAACAGATAGGATTTATAATCATCTAGAAAAGAATAATTTGATTAGGGATAGTCAGCACGGTTTTGTGAAGGGTAGGTCGTGCCTCACAAACCTTATTGAGTTCTTTGAGAAGGTGACCAAACAGGTTGATGAGAGTAAACCGGTTGATGTGGTGTATATGGATTTCAGCAAGGCATTCAATAAGATTCCCCACAATAGGCTATTGTACAAAACTTAGAGGGATGGGATTGTGGGAAATTTGGATCAGTAATTGGCTTGCTGAAAGAAGACAGAGGGTGGTGGTTGATGGGAAATGTTCATCCTGGAGTCCAGTTACCAGTGGTGTACCGCAAGGGTCGGTGTTGGGTCCACTGCTGTTTGTCATTTTTATAAACGACCTGGATGAGGGCATAGAAGGGTGGGTTAGTAAATTTGCAGATGACATGAAGGTCGGTGGAGTTGTGGATAGTGACGAAGGATGTTGTAGGTTACAGAGAGACATAGATAAGTTGCAGAGATGGGCTGAGGGGTGGCAAATGGAACTTAATGCGGACAAGTGTGAGGTGATTCACTTTGGTCAGAGTAACTGGAATGCAAAGTACTGGGCTCATGGTAAGATTCTTGGTAGTGTAGATGAGCAGAGAGATCTCGGTGTCCAGGTACACAGATCCTTGAAAGTTGCCACTCAGGTTGACAGGGTCATTAAGAAGGCATACAGTGTTTTAGCTTTTATTAATAGAGGGATTGAGTTCTGGAACCATGAGGTTATGGTGCAGCTGTACAAAACTCTGGTGCGGCCGCACTTGGAGTATTGTGTACAGTTCTGGTCACCGCACTATAAGGAGGATGTGGAAGCTTTGGAAAGGGTGCAGAGGATGTTACTAGGATGTTGCCTGGTATGGAGGGAAGATCTTACAAGGAAAGTCTAGGGACTTAAGACTGTTTTCGTTGGAGAAGAAGGTTGAGAGGTGACTTAATAGAGACATACAAGATAATCAGAGGGTTAGATAAGGTGGACAGGGAGAGCCTTTTTCCAAGTATGGTGATGGTGAGCACAAGGGGGCATAGCTTTAAATTGAGGGGTGCTACATATAGGACAGATGTCAGAGGTAGTTTCTTTACTCAGAGTAGTAAGGGTATAGAATGTTTTGCCTGCAACGGTAGTAGATTCGCCAACTTGAAGTACATTTAAGTCGTCATTGGACAAGCATATGGAAGTACATGGAATAGTGTAGGTTAGATGGGCTTCAGATTGGTATGACAGGTCGGCGCAACATCGAGGGCCAAAGGGCCTGTACTGCGCTGTAATGTTCTGTGTAATGTTCTATAACTCAGCATTTCTGTAATCAACACCACAGGGGTCTGATAGGTAGTTGATTGCTCACGAAATAGCAATTGACAGCAGCATCGATAACAGCTTCAAACACTTTGCAGATGATTGAGAATAGATTGACAGGGCGATTATCAGTCAGATTTGATTACCCTGCTTTTGATGGACCAGGCATATCTCAAGTAGATGCTGGTGTTGCAGCTGAACTGGAATAATCTGGTTAGAAGCCTGGCTAGTTCTGGTGCAAAGTCTTTAGCACAACAGCTAGGATTTTGTCAGGAACCATAACCTTGTGTCCAGCCATTTTTGATAGACAATGAAGTAAGTTAAATGGGCATCATTTAATGTGCACATATACAACAATCATAAAGGACGCACGGACTGTGAGAAACAGTTCACGCACAGCGACCAAGCGTTAGAGGGAATATTATTGACCTGAATGACGAATGAAGTAGTGACATAAGAAAAACAGGAACATCAAATATTATAAACAGCCCAACTAGAACCTAACATCAACATTTTAACTTCTAGAATTAGGGCAGCACAGTGGCTCAATAGTTAGCAGTGCCGCCCCATGTGCCAGTGACCAGTGTTCAATTCCAGCCTCAGGCGACTGTCTAGGTGGAGTTTGCAAGTTCTCCATGTCTACATGGGTTGACTCTGGGTCCTCTCTCAATTCAGGTTAAGTGGATTGGCCATGCTAAATTGCCCATAGTGTCCAGGGATGTGTAGGCTAGGTGGATTAGCTGTGGGAAATGAGAGGTTACAGGAATAGGATAGGGGAGTAGATCTAGGTGAGATGCTCTTCAGAGGGGTCGGTGTGAATTCAAAGAGCCAAACCGTAGGGAATCTATGATAAAATTAGCAAGGAAGAGATGCCACACTTGTAGATTGCCTCAAATTGATAACTGCCTCCAGTTCTGGTTGCCACACTTTAGGAAGGACATGAAACCATTGGGGAGAGTGCAGAAAAAAAATCACAAATGATTCGAGCAATCAGGAACTTCAGCTCTGAAGACAGGTTGGCGAATTAAAACCCTGTCTTCAAAAAGATGACTGAAGGGAGATTTGATTGAGATATTTAAAATCATGGATAAATTAGATATGGAGAAACTGTTCCCACTGGCAGAAGGATCAAAGATCTGAGCACAACTAGATCATTCTGCCCATCGAGTTTGATAATCTGATAATCCTCAACTCCACTTTCATGCATTTTTCCCATAATCTTGATTCCATGACTGATTAAAAAGCCTTGGCTTTACTTAATGACCCAGCCATTACAACTCTCTGCAATAAAGAATTTCACAGATTTACTATCCCCAGAAAACAATCCTCATCTGTTTTAAATGGGCAATCCCATATTTTGAGATTATGCCCACTGGTTCTATATTCTCCAGGAGAAAGTTGCTGCCTGACCTGCTGCGCTTTTCCAGCAACACATTTTCATCTCTGATCTCCAGCATCTGCAGTCCTCATTTTCTCCTCAAAGATTTTAACCTACCGTGAATCCTCTTGCCAGGATGCCTTCCTTGAAGAAGCTCTCTTCCTCCCTCTACAAGGATTTCAGCGAGTCCCTCTCTTACTGCACACCCCAGGTCATCTCCTCTGCCCAGAAGCTCTTAACCTGCAATCTTCTTCCTGACCTCTCCGCCCCCACCCCCACTCCAGCCTATCACCCTCACCTTGACCTCCTTCCACCTATCGCATTTCCAACGCCCGTCCCCCAAGTCCCTCCTCCCTACCTTTTATCTGAGCCTGCTGGACACACTTTCCTCATTCCTGAAGAGGGGCTCATGACCGAAACATTGATTCCCCTGCTCCTTGGATGCTGCCTGACCTGCTGCGCTTTTCCAGCAACACATTTTCAGCTCTATATTCTCCATCCAGGGGAACATTCTCATAGCATCTACCCTGTCAAGACCCGAAGAATCTCATTCTTCTGATCTCCAATGTGTACAGGCCGAATCTACTGAAATTCTCCTCACAAAAAAAAATTCTCCACGCCTGGGATCAACCACATGAAGAGTCTCTGGACTGCCTCCAATATCAGTGCATCTTTCCTTAGGTAAAGGAGCCAGAAGTATTCACAGTTTTCCAGTTGGGCTTTGACAAGTGGCTGGCATTATTTTCAGAAGACTTCCCTATTTTTGTACTCAAATCTTTTTCAAATAAAGTCTAACACTATCACTATTACCTGCTGGACTGTGTTTATATACAAGAACTCCCAAATCCTTCTGTTGTAGCCATTTGCATTTCTTCTCCATTTAAGTTGAGTTGGCCCGAACAGTCCTTTTCTATGCTGTACATCTTTATGACTCTATAAAAAAATAGGCAGGTCCTCTATTCTACCTTCTTAATGTCTCATTTTCCTGCATTATATCCCATCTACCAAGCTTTCCCTCAACCACTCACCTATCTATATTGAGACTCTGTTGTCCTCACTGTTTGCCTTCCCATGTTTTTCTGTTTTTGCAAACTTGGCCATAGTATATTCACTGCTATCATCCAGACCCAGCACTGATTAATAGTAGAATGCCACGGGGATAACAAAGATAAGTGCCATCCTGAAAATGCCCCCCTTATTCCAACTCTATCTTATACATTTTAGCTAATCCTCTATCCATACTAATGTACTATTCTCAACACAGTCGTCTCTTACCTTAAGTGGGTTTGTGCGTAATACCATGTCGAATATCTTTCAGAAATCCAAATATATTACATCCACCGCTCCTGTTTATCTATCCTGCTTGCAACTCTTTAAAGAATTCTAATACATTTGTCAGACATGATTTCCCCTTTACAAAGCCTTGCTGACTCTGCTTGATTAGTTTATGTATTTCTGAATGTTTTGCTATTACATCCTTTCATAATAGACTCTAACATTTTCCCAATAACAGACATCAAGCTAACAGGCCTAAAATTACCTGTTTTGTGTCAGCCTCCCTTTTTGTTCCAATCCTCTGGGACCTTCCCAGAACGTAAGGATTCTTGGAGGATTACTACCAGTGCATTGTGCATTGACCATCTGATTCGCTACTTCCTTTAACAACCTCGGATGCAAACCATCAGTTCCAGGAAATATGGGCTTTTAGCTCCCTTAGTTTTCTTAGGGGACCTTTTCTATTTTCTTTAGTTTTGTAGCATTTTTTCACCAATAACAGATATTGTATTTATTTCCTCAGCAACTTCTGCCCTTTGATTTACTATTTTTGGAATACTATTAATGTATCAAGGGGAGGTGATGGCCTATTGGTATTATCAGTGGACTGTTAATCTCGACACCCAGATAAAGTTCTGGGGATCCAGGTTCAAATCCCACCATGGCAGAGTGCAAAATTTGAATGTGATTAAAATTCTTGAATTAAGAGTCTAATATTGACTGTGAATCCATTGCCAATTGTTGGAAAACCCACATGGTTCACTAATGCCCCTTACACAAGGAAACTGCCATCCTTACATGGATGTGACTCCAGAGCCACAGCAATGTGTTTGGCTCTAACTGGCCTCTGGGCAATTAGGGATGGGCAATAAATGCTGGCCCAGCTGGTGATGCCCGCATCCAATGAATGAATAAAAAAAGTATTTTACCATGAATGACAATGGCAAATGAGAGGCCATAGTGTCACACCTAACTGGAGAGGTGCACTGGAAATGAAATCAAGCCCTGCTATTGCCAGTGTTGTTACAAAACTTAAATATTTTAATATAGCACACAAAATTTCCTAATTTACTTGTCCTTTAGCCCCAGGTTGACAAAGCACAGACCAGGTTTCTGTACTTAACAAGATTTATTACAAATAAACAGATTAAAATGCTAGATAAACAACTATGAACAGACAGGCAAAAAAAAATTTTTTAAATGGGTGGAGGGAAAACCTGGGAAGGCAGTTCAATGACACCATCCACAGGAGTCATTGGCATGATCTTTTGCTGACCAGAACTTGCTGTTCTCCTATCTCCCATCCCCAGGTACCTTTCAATTGCTTGCACGGAGTTACTGATTAAAAGACACAGCAACTAGTGAGGAGAATTAAAATGGCTGTCTTCAGACTTTAGGTACAGGTGGTTCTCCTATAATACCAAAGTTGCATTCCAGTAAAATCTCGCTTAATAGAAAATCACTTAATATATACAATGGGGCCTATGGGAAAAGTGGGGTTAGGGGCACATCAGCAAAGAAAAACACTCACATTTGCTCAAAAATCATCCAAAAGTCTAAACAAAACATAGCACATCTCAAATGAAGGCAGAAATCATATTTATTAACAAAACAAAAGTAAATTTGACATTTTAAAAATCTGTTTAAAAAAAAGTACCTCTCACAGAAAGCTGCTCTGCCCGCAGCTGACACCGGCACACACTCCGAACGGCACTAAGACAGACACCAACATCGCACACATGGGGGGCACCAGTGCATGTGCAGAATGGCAAGAACATCGGCATATGTGCAGAATGAAGCGCACTAATCGATCCCTGCTGAAATCACACTATTGCCAATGAAGGTAAACATCCTCCAAAATGCCATTTCCTAATTCTTCCACCATGTTATAGCCAGGCTGTGCTGCCAAAATGCATGTTATGCCAGAACTACATTTCTTTGACTGCTGACAGAGAAATATGCCACTTCTCCTTCTGGGGTACAAATGGGTACCCATTCATACCATGCACACCCACAAGCTGTTCAACTTCCTAGGAGCCTATCATACACTTGTTGGCAGGCAGAAGGCCTTTGTCATCGATAACTGGTCACCACCTACAACCAGCTACTTGTTGACGGTTACTAACCTTTAACCACATTGTTCGAACATGCTGCAGCTTAAACATCACTTACAATGTCAGTAAATTGCTTTTAAAAATGGGCTTCTTTTCCACAATCCTCGAATTGAAAAACAGTCCTTTTTCTCGTTTCAGTCCACAATTAAAAATACTGAACTAAAAAAGATTACAACGGATTTAAAGTACTGGTTAAGCAGCAATGTGATGTGATGAAAAACGTTTTCAAGCAGCAAGTGATCAGAAGCTGGGATGCATTACCTGAGAACGCAGAGCAGGCAGATTCAAGTGAAGCATTCAAAGGAAATTAGACCCATCTGAAATGGAATAGTGTGCAGCAGAGTTATGGTGAGGAGAGAGGGGAAAAGAGTGGTGCGAAGTAAACTGCTCATTTGGAGAGCCAGCACAGACATGTTGAGCTTCTTGTACACAATAAAAATTCAGCAAAGAGAAACAGAAAACAATGCAGAAGCGTGGGGTGGGGGGTGCCTGGAAGAGGAGGAAAGAGGAGAGAGAAATAGGAACAATGAAAGTTTCAAATCCACGGCCATTCATCATGGCTACAATATGGATGGGGAGTTCAGATTATATCATTGATCTGAACTCATGGCATCTCTCTCCCCACAATTGTTTCGTGTGCTGAATCCATCCAGCATTTTCTGTTTTAATTAGATTTACTTTTGGTTGCTGCACATCAGTATTACAGCCATTCCCACACAGTCATAGAGATGTATAGCATGGAAACAGACCATTCGGTCCAACGCATCCATGCCAACCAGATATCCCAACCCAATCTAGTCCCACCCGCCAGCACCCGATCCATATCCCTCCAAACCCTTCCTATTCATATACCCATCCAAATGCCTCTTAAATGTTGCAATTGCACCAGCCTCCACCACATCCTCTGGCAGCTCATTCCATACACTTACCACCCTCTACGTGAAAACGTTGCCCCTTAAGTCTCTTTTATATCTTTCCCCCCTCACCCTACACCTATGCCCTCTAGTTCAGGACACCCTGACACCTGGGAAAATTTACCTGGGGTCTATTTACCCTATCAATACCCCTCATAATTTTGTAAACCTCTATAGGGTCACCCCTCAGCCTCTGATGCTCCAGGGAAAACAGCCCCAGCTTGTTCAGTCTCTCCTTATAGCTCAATTCCTCCATCCTGGGCAACACCCTTGTAAATCTTTTATGAACCCTTTCAAATTTCACAACATCTTTCCGATAGGAAGGAGACCAAAACTGCATGCAATATTCCAAAAGTGGCCTAACCAATGTCCTGTACAGCCGCAACATGACCTCCCAACTCCTGTACTCAATACTCTGACCAATAAAGGAAAGCATACCAAATGCCTTCTTCACTATTCTATTTACCTGCGACTCCACTTTCAAGAAGCTATGAACCTGCACTCCAAGGTCTCTTTGTTCAGCAACACTCCCTAGGACCTTACTATTAAGTGTATAAGTCCTGCTAAGATTTGCTTTCCCAAAATGCAGCACCTCACATTTATCTACATTAAATTCCATCTGCCACTTCTCAGCCCTTTGGCCCATCTGGTCCAGATTCTGTTGTAATCTGAGGTAACCCTCTTTGCTGTCCACTACACCTCCAATTTTAGTGTGTCATCTGCAAATTTAGTAACCATACCTCTTATGCTCGCATCCAAATCGTTTATATAAATAACAAAAAGTAGAGGACCCAGCACCGATCCTTGTGGCACTGGTCACAGGCCTCTAGTCTGACAAACAACCCTCCACTACCACCCTCTGTCTTTTAACTTTGAGCCAGTCCTGTATCCAAATGGTTAGTTCACCCTGTATTCCATGAGATCTAACCTTGCTAATCAATGTCCCATGGGGAACCTTGTCAAATGCCTTACTGAAGTCCATATAGATCACATCTGCCACTCTGCCCTCATCAATTCCTCAAAAAACTCAAATCAAGTTTGTGAGACATGATTTCCCACGCACAAAACCATGTTGACTATCCCTAATCAGTCATTGTCTTTCCAAATACACAAATCCTGCCCCTCAGGATTCCCTCCAACAAGTTGCCCACCACCGATGTCAGGCTCACTGGTCTATAGTTCCCTGGCTTGTCCTTACCACCCTTCTTAAACAGTGGCACCATGTTATCCAACCTCCAGTCTTCCGGAACCTCACCCATGATACAAATATCTCAGCAAGAGGCCCAGAAATCACTTCTCTAGCTTCCCACAGGGTTCTAGGGTACACCTGATCAGGTCCTGGGGAGTTGTCCACCTTTAACCATTTCAAGACATCCAGCACTTCCTCCTCTGTAACATGGACATTTTGCAAGGTGTCACCATCCATTTCCCTACATTCTATATCTTCCATATCCTTTTTCACAGTAAATACTGATGCAAATTACTCGTTTAGTACCTCCCTCATTTTCTGCAGCTCCACACAAAGGCCGCCTTGCTGATCTTTGAGGGGCCCTATTCTCTCCCTTGTTACCCTTTGGTCCTTAATGTATTTGTAAAAACCATTTGAATTCTCCCTAACTCTATTTGCCAAAGCTATCTCATGTGCCCTTTTTGCCCTTCTGATTTCCCTCTTTAAGTATACTCCTATTGCCTTTACACTCTTCTAAGGATTCACTCGTCACCCGGTTGATGCTGAAAACTGGATATTCCCGAATATTTCCCTCTCCACCTATTCATCAACATGCAGTGGCTGTCCTTGAATCACGGACATTCACCTAAATTACAATTTACCTGAAACCAAAATCCGCTATAGATTAATTAGAGTTCATAATCCCCAATAGGAAGATGCAAATTACAGTGAGTTTGTCAAGAGTAGCAACTACTACCTGAAGCAAATTTGGGACATACAATAACAAACCATTTTTTTTTAAAATCACATAATATTGCTTATAAATGGCTGAGATCACAAGTTCACACAGTGATGGTATTCAAGAAGTTTAGCAAGTTATAACAAAAAGGCTTTCAGTTTAATCAAAATAATGAACTCAGATGGTATGAATAATGCAGCCAGGGATCTCCAGCTCTTAGTGCATGCTCCTTTCTTAGAGACCTCTAATACAGTGGTTTTCAAATTTAAAAAGCTCCAAGGTCACATGGAATTAGAATTTGTGCCATTTCAGCAGATCAGCATTATAGACTAGCTGATCCTGGAAGGCTACCAGGAGGAGCCGTATGACTATTTAAGCATGACTGTTCATTTATCACAACAAAAAAGATCACTTGTTACAGCTCTCTGTTGCATCATAACTGTCTTCCTGGTGTTGCCGCACTACTGTTTGAGAGTTTGGCATCTTAGTATATGTACAGTGATGACCGAGAACAACTGTAACAAATTTAACATGGCAAAATATCCCAACATGCTTCAGAGGAGCACTTTCAGTTAATAAGTAACATGAAGCCACATATGAGAAATGATAATAAAAAGTTTGATGCATGAGACAGTTAAGAGACCTCGAGGATTAGGAGAGAATTGCAGAGCTTTGGGACAAGGCAGCTGAAGGCACAGTCACCAATGGTGCAAAGAATAACACGAGGGCTTCATGAATCTCCACAAGGAGCAGAGAAAGGATGAGAATTTTAAAATGTCGACATTGCCAGACCTGGGAGAAATATCAGACAATATGGGGTATTGATGAGAAACAGCAAATACATCAAAATTGATTAAGCATTCCAAAAGTCCATTAACTGAATATTTGCTGACCTACACTGACATCTATGCATCATCAGAAAACCATGCTATCTTGTTATATTAAGCAAAATACACTTTCGACAATTGCAGTTCTCTCTATTTTTAGCCTTTAGGGAATTAGTGTAAGGGGCCTGCTGGCTGTCATCTGTATCCCAGAAAAACTGGAAAACCATTGTGCCCGTATTACTGATCAGAACTTGGCAATTAAAGCACTAATGGAGATTGTTAAACTGGTGCCAGTCCTGCTTATTCACATTATAGTCAGCATTCTGTATTAAAGCTTTTGTTTTTGAGTCACATCCTAAAGGACAAAAAAAAAGCACAAAGAAATTCACACCCAGAATGGAGACAAAAGCTGCTCCCAGTTTACAGTTCAAATGCAAAATTTGATGCCAGCGACTAGACAACTGCACTGGTTCGCTGCAGAGCGCCTTTGGAGAGAGATTGTGATGTTTGCCTTTTGAACTTTGCTTCGTGTGTTTCTGAGCTATGGTAATACTGTGTATAGCTATAATCTAACTTTTTTTCCCTTCAGCTCTCTATTCTGTAACTAAGGATTGGACATAGGTACCTAAGATGGCACTGTAAGTGGCAACTTATAAAGTTTTCACTGTACTCATTTGAGTATATGACAATAAAGCTAAATGAATTCATTTCAATACAAAACTAATGTAAAAAATGCAATGATAAAAAGAAACTAGAGAGAATACACAATTGATTCTGTGTAAGGCACAGAAAGGAGACAAAGAACATGACTGGCTGCCGTTTAATGTGAATTGCTCACTTCACATTATGGTAACTATACTGGGAACAAAGAAAATGTGGATGGAGCAGTACTTTGACAAGCTTAAACATTATGTTACAGTTTCCACTTTGATTGGAGACTCTCACTATAATTCCCGAAAAAATACTTAGCAGCACGGTGGCACAGTGGTTAGCACTGCTGCCTCACAGCGTCAGAGACTCGGGTTCAATACCCGCCTCAGGCAACTGTCTGTGTGGAGTTTGCACATTCTCCCGTGGGTTTCCTCCGGGTGCTCCGGTTTCCTCCCACACTCCAAAGCTGTGCAGGTCAGGTGAATTGGCCATGCTAAATTGTCCGTAGTGTTAGGTGACGGTGTAAACGTAGGGGAATGGGTCTGGTTGGGTTGTTGTTCAGAGGGTCGGTGTGGACTTGTTGGGCCGAAGGGCCAGTTTACACACTGTAAGTAATCTAATCTAATCTAATCAAACAAGAACCCAACATCCCAAGCTAGCTTTGGTCATCCAAACTCTCCTCTGAACTTTCCTGGATCATTAAAGATAGGTGCCAGACATACTTCATTGCTTTGTACAATTCAATCGGTTAAAATGCCATGAATTAACTTCACTCCCCTTTGAACTGGGCAGACAGCCACTTGCTTCAATAGGAAATTAGAAGTGCAGTACAATCTTATCAACCAAGATCTGCAGAGCATTCTGCACTCCATAACTGTGTGGCTTTCTTCCAAACAGTGTTTAGAAACCATTTAAATATAGACAGAAGAAACAAATTTCTGAATGGTTCATTACCATAGCAAGGATGGACAAAGTCAAGTGTCTATGGATTTAAAAACCAACTTGGAATTACATCACTGAGTACATTCACCCTTAAAGATCCCTTAGCTGACCAATGTGACTTCTTCTGGTTGTTAAAAGTTTTCTATGAGGCCAACTGCACCAAAGCCTTCAGAATTAATTTCAGGCTTCTGTAACACATTCTCCACTGCAGATATTTTATCATTCAATTGTTTTCCTCGTGTTGCCCATGGCTCAGTTTGCAACACTATTGGCTGAGTCACAAGTTGCTGGGTTCCAGTCCTACTCCTGGGTTTAAGTGTAAAAATCCAAGCTGACAATCCAACACTGACAGACTGATCCACTGCTGAAGGAGTTGTCTTTTGGCTAAGACTTTAAACCTAGCTCTCATCTGCTTGCTTGGGTGGATGTAAAAGATCTGATAATACTATTGGGAGCTGGGGAATTCTCCCAAGTGCCCTGCCCAATATTTATCCAGCAATTGGAATCAGAAAAGCAGAGGATCTGGTCATTATCAGATCACAGTTTATGGGGGCTTATTTTGCACAAACTGGCCCAATATTTCTTACTTCACAATAACTACACTTTAAAAGTACTTCACTGGCTGTACAGAGCTTTGAGAAGTCCAGTGGCTGTGTGAAATGCTATATAATTACAAGTCGTTCGTTACAGGACAGACTATTTACAGGGGACGTAGGCAAGGATCTGCTGGATTCAAAGGGCACTTCTTTTCTCTCTGGCATTAAGTCCATCAACTTACAAGCCTAAAACAAAACAATCGCATCTTAGAAAACACTTACTACTTGGTTGAACTGACCCACTTGCATTTTGACTTGTCCTAATGCATAACAGGCTTGACAACACAGCTATCAATGTTTCACAATTTAATTCTGACAATAAAGTAATTTGGAATGGCAAAGCCTGTTCACTCATTTGTTAGGCATTGCCCTAAAATGTAAAGGACAAATTTGTGATAGAGCTGTATTTACGGCTCTCCTGCTTGACTATCATTGTGATCAAGCAAATGGATTGCCGCAGCAGTTCCATTCAGACTAGCACTGCCAACACAAGAACAGGATAGTTAACAAGATAGCATCAATTTGCATTTAAATAACATTCTCAAAGCAGTTAAACATCCTTACACATTTCATAAGCGTACAATGATTTGACATTGAGCCACAAAAGCAGATTTTAAAGCAGGACAAAAGGATGCAGGTTTATATAATATCAAAGAGGGGAGAATGTGGAGAGAGGAGCAGAAACTAAGGCAAGCTTAGGGAGACTATTCCAAAGCTTAGTATCTCAACAATGGCCTAATAATAAAAACTGGCAGGTGTATGGAGTTTTCAGCGTGTCATGGGAGGTTACAGACATAGGAAGGAGTGAGGCTGTGGAGATATTTGAAAAGCAGGATAAAAGTTTTAAAGTCCAGAGTTTGAGGCAGGGAGCAAGTTAGTCAGCAAGCACAAGTTTATGAGGGAACTGAAGTTGGCATGAGTCAAGATGCATACTGTGCTTGTCTGTAATACCAATGGAAAAAAGGACTTTGTAATCTCTCCCAAGAGTACACCTCAACTCAACCTATGACTGGGCCATGTCCTTATCTTCAATTCGCGTGGCTCTCTCGAAGAGAAGACTCAGTTCCAAACTGTACCAGACTTTGGACATTCTTTTGGTGGAGTGTCAAGCCCAGAAAATGAGTTGGAACTGCTCATTCCATACACAAACGTAACAGCACATAGACATTCATTTTGTTACCATAAGATGGATTCGGACTCTGATCAGACAAAGTTATAGACGGAACACCATCTCATCACATGAATGCAAGAGTTCAAACTAAATGTCCAAATGTATCTTCACCTTTCATCACCACACAAACATACAGCACCATCTCCCAAATCACATCTCAAAAGAGTAAAGTAACCTTCATTTCTAATTTACGGAATCAGTGTCGATTCATCATTATACCTGGTTCATGACTGACCACATCAATACTATCAGCCTTGGCTCAGTAACAGAAGTAGAATAGTATGCAGAGGGCTGTGGGTTACCTGTATAGTGCTAGAATTTAGGCTTTTGTTTCAGTGTAGTGCCAGATAAGCGCAGCACTGCCAGGGATGCACCCTTTTGGGTGAAATTTTAAATCTTGGCCCTGTTTGCATGATCGCACAGACACAAAAGATCAATAGAGAGTGGCGGACTTCACCAATGAATTCCAATCAACATTTAGCCCTCAAACAATGCCCTCAAATAGCTGAGCACCTCACTGTGCTTGCACAAACACTACCCGTTGTGAGTAACTCTGAATTAATGCTATACAGGCAATTGGATAGGACTTTTCTCCCCATAAGCTAATCGTTATTTTCCATGGTTTCCCTATATATCTTAATATGGCCACAATCATAGTGAATGCATGTTTGCGCAGAATTGCTGGCTTGCTATTATGGTTATTTATCACAACATTGAAAGACTTCCAACAAATCAGAAATCAAATCCACTGAATAGAATCATAGAATCCCTCTGGTGTGGAGTCCACACCAATCCTCCAAACAGCATCCCACCCAAACCTCGCACCCTACCACCACCCCAACCCCATCCCTGAAACTGTGCATTTCCCATGGCCAATCCACCTAACCTGCATGTCTTTGGACTATGGGAGGAAACCCACGCAAACCTCTGGAGAATGTGCAAACTCCACACAATCAACCGAGGCTGGAATCGAACCTGGGTTCCTGGTGCTGTGATGCAGTACTGCTAACCACTGAGCCACCCTAGCAGTCTAAGTTTTATTTAAACATTCAATATACTCTGCACACCCTGAAAGCAACGGTGTCTGAAATATCTCGTTTTGGGACAACTAACAGTACCATCTTGCACAGCTGGACTACAAAGTTCAGTTCATAAAACATGCTGAATATTCCTTTGAGACGGTCTTTATATAAAAGATATATCTTCAGATTGAAATTAGATTTGTCTATAGTATTCCCATTTAATATTCTCCTTTCATCAATGTGTGTGAATATTATACATTAACCTTGAAATAGAAGAATTCATTATGACAGGCTTTAATGTGCCAACTTCTCAGACAGAAAATGAACGAATGGATGATTTTTATGAATGATATTTTGATGTCACATATCTTGAAGATAGTGAAAAGTGTTTTGTCGCCACAATCCGCTGCCATTTTGAGCTACAAAAATAATAAAAAATAAATTACTTCAACAAGACTACATTTTCTGTTCACATTGGGTCTCAAGCAAGGCTCGAGGGCAGGTCTCTAATAATTGCTCATCCTCAAGAATTCCCACTCCGGGAAATGCAACAATGACACTGATGCCCAGGAGACCCTGGCTCTGCTGCCACCTGACATGCCAAGAGTCCAGGCTCCAGGCCGACTGCTGCTAGGAGTCCCCACTCCAGGAACCACCGCCAACAGTTCAGGTTCAGGGCCTATCGCTGCCGAGAGTCCAAGCTCCAGACTTATCGCCGCCAGGAGTTCCTGCTCCAGGCACCACTGTCACCAAACGTCCAGGCTCTGGGCACCACCGGCATGGGTCCCGATCAACACTGCCAATGCTGCAGCCACCACCCCACCAACACCACTCCAGCTTCAAAGATGAAGTAAACAAACGATGACAAAAAGTACTTGGAGAAAAGAACGCCGCTAGCCTGGAGCAGAAGGGTCCAATGAGCCCAAACACTACCTACCATGCCAGCACTACCATCTTGCAACATTTTCACCTCCAAAACCAAACACTGAAACAAATGGATACTCGTTAAAAATTCATTTCCCAAATTATTGAAGATGTTTGAATGGATTGCTTTTGAACATTACAAATCTATGAATAATGCACGAGTTTTTTTGAAGACAAAAAAAATTAATTCCACACGTCGAGTCCTTTTGAGCTCTGTTAAGCTGTTCTCAAGACATTGCCATTTGACCTTTTCCCAATTCACCTCTACTGTGCATGAAACAAAAGGATCAGTTTGAATCTGCAAGTTCTGATGAAATACCTGAAGTAGAACTGTGGCCTTTGCTCTCAATGAAAGTGAAGAAAAGCAAAGGATTATCCCATCTTCAAGCTGAGCAAGGCACAGTCCACAGTAGTTATGCCTGAAACATCGACTCTCTTGCTCCTCAGATCCTGCTTGACCTGTTGTGCTTTTTCCAATGCCCCAGTATATCAAATGCTGCTTAACAATTTTTAAAAGGGAGAACACAGTTTTTCATTCAGTAGCACGTTTCAAGGCTAAAAGAAATATTGTAAGAGCTGGCAGATGACCAGCTTTGCATGTCATCCATTGATTAAAGACTTAACAAGGGAATGAACATGCCGAATTCCAGTCAATAAAAGGAGGGAATTCAGATGTTTATTGGATAGATTATAACATGAGGTTGAAAAGCATATATCAAAGATAAATACAAGCTCTGCTGAGTTGCACTGCAAGTTTTTCCACAAGGCTAGGCATGCAGTCATTTGGAATCAAATCCTTCAAGGCACCAGTGGAAAGTCTTATTCAGCAGTTAAATGTAAGTTCTGCTATGAGAGGTTTCTGATTAGCAATGAAGTTCCGAGGTCAGTGAAATGTCTCATTGTAAAACAGTTCACTTTGTCAGGCATATTGAAAGCATTAGTTCAATAGTTTGCTTGATAAAATGAGAATCCATCTGACTACAGGCACTGTGAAGGAGCCATGGTTGATATGACTGACGCAGTGAAGAGCTCTCATTCTGCCACATGTGAACTGAATTCCTGTTCTTCCAACAGGACAGTTAAACTATTGCAAACAACCCTTCCTTTAAAATCTCTCAAGTCTAGCATAGGTAAGTAATTGAAAATATTTAATTCGGCACTGCAACAGGCCAGAAGGTCTGCAACTTAATTCTCCATTTCTATCATTAGATAGATCCACATTTCTTGAAGTGAAGGCTTTTCCTTAAAATAATTTATACTTTTTTTTTGCTTCGATATTGATAATGTCAATTCACGAGTGGATACAAATACCATTTAAGGCTGATTAGACTCTTTAGAAAACTGAAAGACAAACTGATAGAGATTCCCATACAATTATCAATAGCTTTAACAGAACAGACATAGGGAAGATAATCCTTGCAGAAGAGGTGGGTAAGAAGTCAGTTACTAATAAACCTAAACACTGGTGTAGATCTGTCGGGCCAAATGGTCTTTTGGCCTAGCTGTGAAATTCTATGCAACATGATTGAAAGCAGGTACTGATAATATAATTTCTGCACATACTCAATTAAATATTGACCAAATGTTTAGCAAAATTTTAAAGGGCCTGCATTAACACAATTAATACTTGGAGCTGTTAACATGCATGCTGGATTTGTGCCCACACCACATGTAACAAAGAACACAAAATGTTGAGCAAAATTCCAATGAAGACCGTGCTATGTCAACTAAAATGTACAAAGTCGTAGGTTTACTTTCAATTCTTTAATTCTTCATTCATTGCACAATAAGATTCCAGCACGGTTTTTCAGGTTTTAAATACACTTTGATTAATTTTCACTCCCTCTCTTAACACTCAGCTGCACGGTGACAATTTTTGTGATTTTAGCATCCTAAACATCTTCAAGAATCAACTGTGACTCTGAAATTTTCAATCTGTAAACAACTCAGGCCCATTTTGTTTTAACATGAGCTATATAAAAAATTACAAACCTCTCAGCCAAAACTCTTGGGTTGATTTTTACCATGAAATCAACTTTTGCAGTTTATACTGCTTTGGAACGTACAATTGAAACCTGTTCTACAGGTTGAATTACTTCAATTCCTGGATTTCTTGAGCTTATTTAACACCCCAGGGTAGCAGCACAGTTCAAGCAGGAGATGGGAGTCAAAGCATTTTTCCAGTCTAACCAGTGCCCCAGATACTGCACAAACATCAGATTTCAGCAAAACGCAATTACTTGCATCATTTTAAAGCACTGACCCAACAAATTGAGTTATAAAGAACACAGCAAGAGTCTTCCACCAGAAAGGATTGGAGAATTTATGTTTTCCCTCCCAGGTTCAGACCAGTTTCCAGACAATAGAACAATACAGTGGGACCAGAATTACTCAATACTTTGAATTCTAGACATGAACGTGTTAGAAAGATATGATTTCTGCACTATTCTTCAGAAACAACATTTATGATCCCACTTTTTAAGTTTCAAAATATATGAGCCAGCAGAACAAGGTCACACAAGAATATACAATATTTGTGCATGAAGTTCTAGATTCTTGCTATAGAGATCTCTCTCCTGTTCAGCCTGCCCAAATTTAATGCATCAGACAGGAAACAAACCTCTCCATACGACACTTTGTACTCATCACACACATAAGGAGTGGAGGGGCTGCTGTGGATTTGCTAATCTACTTCATTTCACTTGGTTCCTAGGACTTCAGGTTTAGAAGATTGGACTTTGAAGCACAGCATAAGTAGTATGAAATGCGCAGGTTCCTCATTTTCTTTTATTTCAGGCTGACCGATTTTATTGAAAATTGTATATATAGTAGGAGCAGATGTAGTCCATTTGGCCCATTGAGTCTGCTGTGCTATAAAATAAGATCCTGGTTCATCTGACTGAGGCCTTTACTTCATAATCCTTAACTCCCTTGTTGAAGAACAGTTTATATAACTTGGCTTTGAATAAATTCAATGAACACGACTCTCTTGGAAGAAAATTCCAAATACTAACAACCCAGATTTGAAATTCTTCCTCCTCTCCACCTTAAATGGGATACTTTTTTAAAAAATTGTACCACATAATTTTAGAGTCCCTGACAAGAGGAAATTTCTCTTAGACCCTATGTTATTATGGCACCCCTTAGAATCTTTGGTGTTTCAATGAGATCAGCTCTTATTCTTTTAAACTCCAATGAGTACATGCCCAACCAGTTCAACCTTTCCTCATAGTAAATATCCCTCATCCCAGGAATCAACCTATTGACCATTCCATGAACTGCTTCCAAAGCCAGTACATCTACCTTAAGTAAGGATACCAACTCCATGCACCATAGCAGCAAGTCTTCCTTACTTTCATACTCCTTGCAATGAAGGTTAACATTCTATTTGACCTATTAATTTCTTGCTGCACCTGTATTCAGCTTTTTGGTCCATGTCCAAGGACACCAATATCCTTCTGCCCTGCAGTAGTCTGAATCTCTCATTTAAATAATAATCCACTTTTCTATTCTTCTTACCAAAGTAGACAACATCACTTTTCCAACATTTTATACTCCCATTTGCCACATTTTTGCCCACTAACTTTGCAAATTCCATCAAAACCTCTTCACAACTTGCTTTCCTACCTCTTTTCACATCATCTGCAAATGTTTGGCTGTAACACATTCAGGCCCTTCAGCTACGTCATTAATACCAATTAGTAAAATTAATATTTATGGCCCTAGTACCAATCCCTGCAACTTGCCATTAGTTGCAGTTTGCCACCCTGAAAAAAAACACATCTGCCTGTTCCCTGTTTGTTAGCCAATTCTCCAGCCATGCTGAATATCATCCACGACCCCACAAGTTCTCATCTTGTGTGCTAACCTTTTATGCAGCTTACTGAATACAGATTTTGGAAACTCAAATATACATCTACCGGTTTCCCTTTTAGTATGCTGCATGCAGGATGGATATATGTCAAGTGGCTCGGAAAGTATTTAGCACCAGCTGTTTTAATTTTATCAATTTAACTTGTTTTATAGTAAAGCCAAAAGTGCTGAGTTACGTTTGGTTACAGGCTACAATCCCAAGAAGTGACTTGTTGAGGATTACTCTTATAGACCCACCTTGTGCTTATTGTCATGAATAACTGATTTAAAATATAAACCAATAGAAAATGCCAAATAAGATGTTAAAAATATTAAACATCATTCATGTATCTTTAAAATATTTTGCACAAGCTTGCCTGCTTAGTATCTTAAAAAGAGTGGCCTTCAAGGTACCTTCTTGAGCGCTGCCTGGTTGTACACACATGCACCTTAAAGGGTATGTTGGTGAAATCTATGCCATAATACCTGCTCCACCCAAATAAAAGAGGCAAGGGTAGACAATTGTTTTCATACAGAACTGCACATCAGCCATGGATTCCCAACAATGTTAGTTGGCATGCTTTGTACTTTGCTCCATCTGAGTACTGAATCAGTTTAGGTTAGAAATTAATTTTCAGTTTTGCAGTGTGAAGAAGATCCTAAAAATGTTTGCTTGTGGAATTATTGCAACTTCTTCCTACCAAGAATGTTTGCGTAGAGTTGATTCAGTCTCCTTACAACAAATGCAAAATGTAGGGAAATTGCAAGATGAAAATTTGGGGGGTAAAAAGACAAAACATCTGCCCCAAGTTTATCTGCAAAAGTACAGATGAAACAATCTGGCTTTCTAAACAATATTTGAATGTAGGTTGTCCTTTGGTGTAATCAGTTGATTTGGTTTTACGGCTGCAAGAACTGGTAAGGCAGGTGTCTCATCCAATAAAATCGCACAAACGTTTAAAAATAGCTGTTCTGTTGATTGGTCAACAGAATGAAGAACTTGAAATAAAATCGGAATACCATGGATGCTGGAAATCTGGAACAAGCACAAAAATTGCTGGAGAAATTCTGCAGCATCTGTGGAGAAGGAAACAGAATTAATGTTTGAGTAAAGTATGATTCTTCAAAACTTCTGAAGAACATTCATACTGGACTCGGGGCATTGACTCTGTCTCTGTCCCCACAAGGTCAAAAAATCAAACAACTAGCTTGATAGATTTATTTGAAAACGTGAGCTTTCGGGGGTCTGATCCATCCTCAGGCATGATGTTTCTCCAACATTTTCTCTTTTTGTTTCAGAATGAGGAATGATGATGAAATACTGACACGTGCGGTGACAGAAGGGTCTCTGATTCTTTCTGTAGTATGTTTGAGCCTCCAGTTTTCAAGTGTCAAATAGATGATACACATGTTAAAATCTGGGGCTGACCACATCATCATCTTGATCTTGAACAAAGTGTCTGTCAGCGTCAGCATTACTTTTAAAAATTGACATTTTTCACAGAGCCACAGAGAGAAAAAGTGGGATAGAGGTTACCAAAAATTCAGTTTTAGGGCTAGATGTGAGCTACACAGATGGGAAAGAGCAAGGCTTTGAAAAGATTTGAAATTGAGGGATCAACATTGGCATCAAGACAAGAAACTGCAAGGCAGCTGATGGCTCAGGAAACTTAGTTTCAGCAGAGGGGTAATTAATTTCTCAAACTAAAAGGTTTCATCATATTAAATGTCGAAGGTCGAAGGTCATGGTGGGTGGCACAGTAGTTAGCACTGCTGCCTCACAGCGTTCAATACCCACCTCAGGCGACTGACTGTGTGGAGTTTGCACATTCTCCCCATGTCTACGTGGGTTTCCTCTGGGTGCTCCGGTTTCCTCCCACAGTCCAAAAATGTGCAGGTTAGGTGAATTGGCCATGTTAAATTGCCCGTAGTGTTAGGGGCAGGGGTAAACGTAGGGGAATGGGTCTGGGTGGGTTGCACTCCGGCGAGTCGGTGTGGACTTGTTGGGCCGAAGGGCCTGTTTCCACACTGTAAGTCATCTAATCTAATTTAATCTAATCTAAGATTTATTAAGCATACAAAAATTAAACACACACTAACAGCCAGTATTTATGAAAAACAGTGCAAGTTTCAGGGAGAGAATTAATCAAATTATAAACGATCGGTTCCAACACCTATATTTCAAATCATGTAAATGGTGATTCAGACTTTTTCTGCATTACCTAATACAGGTCCATAATGTTAATTAACTTGACCTGTAACTTTTGTTCGTTCTGTAGAAATGGAATGGAATTCCCCAATATTATGTCACAAACTGTTTCATTCTTGGTGCTATTCTACCAATGAAATTTCCAAGCAGAAATTTATAGCATATCCATAGCATACTCTTTTCGAAAAAGAATGATGCAATCTCTTCTGCAGAACCTATCAATTAAAGTTCTCTGAAATGCGTGCACTGAATTGCCTAAATGTCTGCTTTGATCTTAGGATTATCACAACATTTCAGTACTTTCTACCTCCCCACTTAACACAAATTTAAAGTTCCGATTACCAAAATATAAAGAGAAATAAGTCCATATCACAGCATACTTGACTATTGTCTCATTGACCTTTTCCATATCAAGAACTGGACTGAATGTTGCAAAAGGTTTGGCAAACCATAGTCAGTTTATGCAACTGGTACCATCAATTGCCTGTGAATGAGAGATAAGTTTGCTAAATATTGCAAAAATGACCCATTGCTATTCGATGCATTGAATTCATATTGACCAAAAGTAACACCTGTCAACTTTCAACAATACTTGAAATACATTCAACAGCAACACAATTTTCACTGCATGTAACTGCTGGCTGAACAGCATCTTGACCTCTTAACTTGCACCAAAACTTGGACATGGTATTGTCTCAGAAATAAAAAGATGAGTGTGTCCCTGTCCCACTGTCAAATTTACTCATTTTATAATAACAGATATTAATCAAAGTAGAAATCAGCACAATGCATTGGTTGTGGTTCCCTAATAGAAAAGAAGGGAAATTAAGGGTGCCAGTGTTGAACTGAAGACATTTGAAAATTCTGTTAATAGCAAGTCAATGATTTGTTTTTAGCATCTATTAATATGCTTATAACTCCAGTTCCAATTTGTTGGTATTGGTTCTTTTCAAAATTATAAGCACAAACAAACTCAGAAATGCGGTGTGCAATTTTGAATTGCAATATAATTGTTGACTGATGTCACTAATGTTGGAAAGGCTACATTTGTTGCCCTTGCTACCTACTATAACTTGTGATTGCAGTTTTTGTGGTGATGCTACTGTATTATGTATAGAGTTCTAAGCTTCTTACCAGTTCATCGTATTTGTCCAACTCAAAATGTGTGTGTCTTAGAGGGAAACTAAAATGGAGATGTGGTCCGACAGCCTGCTGTTTAGAGACCTCAGTATTGGAGAATACAGGGGAAGAATATGCTACAATGTTGGTGAATTGCTGGACTGCAGCCTATAAGTGCTACAAGAGCCACTGTACGATAATTATGTAGGTGAGTATCGATTCCAATGACACATGCTTTACATAAGAATGTTTCCTTAAAAATGTAGATACCCCAGTCCAGATTTAAATGGAACCTAAAATCAATTGAATAATTAAACATCCCTCAAATCCCCTGTAATTGATGTTCTAAACATTGAATGTACTGCTTTTCTATCCCTGTTCTGCTTCATAGCAGTCCCATCCATTGATCTGCTCCTGCTCCCAAGCTAAGCTAATATAAGGATAACTTGAAATTTCTCCAGTTGCACCATGACCTACTGGGCCCCAATAGATGAGCAGAAGTGTTTCTCCTGATACTAATTTGAACACATTGTAGGCTGCCAGCATGCTCAGCTTCGGCAGTCACTTGCAGTGGTCGGTGTTGAAGAAGCACCAGCGTTCTTATGTTCTGGCAGTCCTGGCTGTTAAGTGGTGACAATTGTGTGTTGAGTGAGGGGAGCTGATTATAGACTGAGCAGTTGATGAGTCAACTTTCCAGTGTCAACTGATCCTGATCGACAACAGCAAAACAGATGACTGAATGACAAATCTGCTGGTAATGCAGAAACCTTGGAAAATAATTAAAATTGTGAGCACTAACTTGGATTTAAATATTGTGATTAGGACATATTATGGCAGTTGACCAAAAGCTTGATTATTGGGATAGGATTTGAGGAGCGTCTAAAAATGTCTTCAAGCCTGCTAAGGGCAATCTGGTTTTACCCATTAGTGAAAAAAACACACTCCTATTTGATTCAGACCTATGCTACATTTTGATTGTCTGGGTGGCACGGTGGCACAGTGGTTAGCACTGCTGCCTCACAGCGCCAGAGACCCGGGTTCAATTCCCACCTCAGGCGACTGACTGTGTGCAGTTTGCATGTTCTCCCCGTGTCTGCATGAGTTTCCTCCGGGTGCTCCGGTTTCCTCCCACAGTCCCAAGATGTACAGGTCAGGTGAATTGGCCATGCTAAATTGCCCGTAGTGTTAGGCAAGGGGTAAATGTAGGGGTATGGGTGGGTTGTGCTTCGGTGGGTCGGTGTGGACTTGTTGAGCCGAAAGGCCTGTTTCCACACTGTAATGTAATCTAATCTAATCTATGGCTGTATTTGTGCTCATCAGCTGTAAACACAAGTTCAGTTAGCTGCCCTGTTAGAACTCATGAATGCCAGCTTGCAAGAGCTGGAAATTCTTAAAGAGCTCTTTCGAAGTGCTTGAGGGACAGGGTGTGGTACAGGGTTAAGAAGAACAATAAATTTTCCATTACAGGAGAAATTTCCATAGTTTCAGAATACTAACACCTCTGACCATGTGACAATAATGCTGTAGTCTGGCAGTCTCTAATCTTTGGTGCCTTGTTTTGTCTAATCACTTCCATTAAACACCTCTCTATGTTTCTCTATAGTGAAAAGTGGTTTATTAAATGCAATGTATTGTCCATTGATTTTTTTTAAAAAAACCAAAAAGATGGAGTAAAATAATCTGAGTTAGCAGCGATACTGAACAGGTCTATTTATTATTACTGAAAGCAAGGAAATACTGACTGGCTGTATCTAGTAAAAGAGCTCAAGTACTATTCAAGTCTACTGTTCAGTGAATTTATATAGATTGTTCTCAAATCTGCGAGTTGTGTGTACTCAAATATACTTTCAACTTAGGTTGACACTTATGTAATTACGGGAGTTCTTTATCAAAAAATGAATGGAATCAATTCATATTGTTAGACTGAAACTTCAACCTTAGCTTCACTTAAGGCATTAAATGTAATTTTGCTTGTTAAATAACAGCAACTTGCATCATTGTGGGTTTAGATAACAACTCAGTCCAATGCTTCTTGAAATGTGACTAATAAACAAGTAATAGAGTCCTTTTCATGGGTTTGCTTAGCTTTAAAACTGAAAGTACTTTAAGGGCTGTAGCCTGCACTTATCGAATTAGCCTGCACCATCTCTTGAGACTACCTCGATTATTTTTCAGCATCTGAAAAATAGAGTAGGAAGTAGTACAATCTTTTAGGAGATGAATGGACATGATGTCAGAAAGGATTGCATGGACCATTTGAAGTGCAGTAGAGAGTAGACTGGTGACTGAAAGTCTGGGCAGCTAAGTCTTGATTTAGAGGATAATCTACAGGACTGCAGAATCGAGAAAATTAGAAATGCTCGGAGGTGGTCATATGCTTGTCTAAACTACATCAGTTTTAAAAGGAATGATTGGTCTAAGGACTTCTGCAAGCATTCCAGAGACTAACTGTTAATGGCATATGGTCAAAGCTTCTAGAAAGAAAAGAACACAACTCTGCAATGCAAATTATAGTTTAATGGATATCAGATTTGGATTTAGAAGTCAGTTAACCTTATCACTTTTTTCAATAAAGACAAGTAATTGATACCACGGTTATCTTGGAAAAAGCTATTTAGAGCACTGATGAGACCATGAGCTGGCTCAAAATTTTAGGTTGCGATTGTTAGCATTGAAAACGGATCCTGTTTCATACATTATATACTTGTAAATAAAATTGGTCTTTTCAACACTAGTATGTGATAGATAATTAAATAAATTTGTGGCAATAGTTTGTTTTACTGACCCCCTTTGGGAATAACGCTAATATATTGTGAAAACTAATGTTTGAAAATAAGATAGCTTGCCATAGTCTTGTGCTGACCTACCATGCAACGTGTTTAAACTGAGCTGTCATTCTAACTGAAGTTCACTGGGATTTTACTGTTTGCCCACATTCATGCATCCTGGTAGAATACAGGTGACTAATGGGTCCAGAAACACAGCTGAGTTGGAACCACTAGGAAGTGGGTTGTGTGAGCAGGGGTGCCCTGTCTTGTGTATCCAGACTAAAATACATTGGCCCCGTTTGCTTGATGCTTTATATTGCATTGTGATCAGAATCTTGATTTGACCCTCCTGACATGTATAAAATTTGAACGAGGGTCAAAAATTGTGGCGCTGGAAAAGCACAGTAGATTAGGCAGCATCCGAGGAACAGGAGAATCGACGTTTCAGGCATAAGCCCTTCATCAGGAACGTGAATCAGAAAATTTGAATGTAACAGCTTAAAATTTGACACATTTCCGTGGAATGCAGGAGAGCTTGAAGGTCTGTTTCCATCCTGTATGACTATGACTAGTGCTCAGGCATGTGAAGTATTTACTGAATCACTCGAAATGAAGGTGTGGCAGAAAATATGTAACTTGTACTATATTTAATTGATAGATAATTAAATAATTTGAAATAGGAAACTTGAATTAAATGGATAGACTTTAATAATTCCAGAATATTACATCTTTTCAATGTGGATATTGAACATGCAGATTACTATATCCCAGCATCCGACACATCTAGCCAGCATAAAAAAAGCAGACCTATGAGACTCTCCTGACACTTAAATAATTGGATTAGTCTCCGAGTCATGCAAGAGATAGGATTTTCTTTGATCAAGTCAGTATTGAACAATGTCTTGTGCACAGCGTCTTTTTAATTTCAAATATTGGCTCAACCAGAGAGCTTTCAGTTTTTTATATAGCTTAAAACATCAAGGAAAACCAAAAGTTTCAGCTTGAGATATGCATATCAGTGGGAATGTTGATTGAGCCTTACAAAAGCTTACAAGGTACAAATGGTTTGTGCCCAATAATCCACAAGGATAAAAACCTAACGCTTGCTGCTCCATGAGGAGGCATCCTATTGAACTGTTACCCAATCCACATGTGGGATGAACTTCCTGAGGAAATGGTGGATGTGGGTACAATTACAACATTTAACAGACATTTGGCTAACTACATGAATATGAAAGGTTTGGAGGATTATGGGCCAGGATCAGGCAGATGGAACTCGTTTAGTTTGGGATTATGGTCAGCATGGACTGGTTAGACCAAAGGGCCTGTTTCCAAGCGGTTGGACTCTATGACTATAACTGAGTTACGAGCTGCTAAAGTAATAATAATTGCATTGCAGCCTTTGACATATAATGCTAAAGTACTTGCAACATTTAAAAAAAGGTTTCTTCTATCTTTTGAAAATTGATCCTAGATTTTAAGGAGCCAGCAGACAAGACCAATACATTTACTGCCAGAGCTAGAAGAGCTTCAAAAGGATTTTGCAAATGCAACTACCAACTGAAAAACAAAGAACTTCAAATGCTGGAAACCTGAAACAAAAACAGAGAAAGTGTTAGACAGACTCGGCAGGACTGGCAGCATCTGTAGAGAGAGAAACTCAATCACAGGACTCAATATGTTGACTCTGTTTTTCTCTCTGCAGATGCTGCCAGACCTGCTGAGTCTCCCCAACATTTTGCTTTAGTTCTTCCAAAATATCTTGCCATATACACTCCTAAAGGTAATGACAGTATGTTAACTAATGTCTTCTATTTTTGACACTTTGCTCCAGTTTGTTTAAAAGAAAGACAAACTTCAAGGAGTAAACTGTCTTCATTTTATCGGAGTTAATACTTTAGGTTTCTTGGAGAGAGAAAGAATTCATAAGTCTTTATATATTTGCTTCTGCACCTTTGATTCTTTCTTTGCTTGTACTGTCACCAGCCATTTCTGAGAAGGTCTGGTCCATCAAACTTCAGCACATAGCGAACACCCTGCAATCTCTCCTTTTACGCCAATAGGTCCCCATCCCTTTCAATTATCTGTTTCAACAGATTTATGAAAATGAAGATTGAACACTTTCAAATGTGACTCCACTGCCCCAGTTTGCCAGAATTGCACTTTTCAATAGCAATGCAGCACTGTTGTTCACTCATGCACCTCAACAGTTTGATGAAATTCATCACAAACTTTCAGTTTATCAAAACCAAATTCTTCAAAGAACATCCACTAAATTCTGTAAGAAAATTTCCAGAAAATCAGACTACTGTCCTTCAGAAGACCAAATGTGCTTACACAGCAGAGTGGTCTGACAAACACAAGTGCATTGTCATTTAGAGAAATTCAAAGAGAATCCAAACAAAGTAAGTAACAGCACTAGACTATCTTTCATGCTTCATTGAACAGTTCCACTCTCCAGGACACTAGAAATCTGAGAACTGAACTATTGTTCTAGTAAGCATACCTGAGTTGACCAATATGTGACTTAATTAACAACAAACCCTTCCTTATACAATTAGGGATGTCGACAAATAGTGAGTATACCCCAGTTTTTCAAATTTCTCCTCAATCTTCGCCCCATCAACACTGGTGATATCTTAATGAACCAATACTGCAGTTTTCCATTCCCTGTGGGAAATCCGGATCTGTACTCATTTCTCTGTCTCAACCCAAGGCAATGCCTTATACAGATGCCTAACCTTGCCTTCATTTGGCACAGGAAATTAAGAGTGCAATTTCACTTTTTAAATGGCTTTTTTCCTCCAATTATTTTGTTTATATTATACTTGGGATCTCCCTCTTCCTGCACTCCACATTTTTTTTTCTATATTGTCTTCTTCTCGCTGAATGTAAGTTGTATTGATCTGATTTGTTTTTATCATGCATTTGCCCTGTCCCTAACAATTGTGTTCTCAATTTTTTTTCCTGCTCTCTAAATTTAGGAACTAATAAGAAATGCTCTCAATGCATCTCTGCTGAAGCACAAATTCCAGAACACCATTTTCAGGATCTAGTTAATTTGAGAAACAACCAGTCACTCCTTGCCTTCACTGCATTTCTATTGAAGCAACCATTTTACTTCATAATGCCAAAGCCTTCACCTTTGCAACAAGTCTCTTACTGTTATATTCACTTCTTAAAGACCAGTAACACTACATCCCAATCCATTGGAACAAAGTCTAGGAACAAAGTAAGCAATTCAACTTTCGAGTCTGTTCACTATTGAATGGTATCACAACTCCCTATTTCTTGTCAAAGAAAAACCTATTAATCTCAGTATCAACAACTTCATATGGGTCGGAGCTCCAGATTTCCACTACCCTGGGAAAGGTGATCTCTGGCTTTGCACTTCAGTGGGAAACCTGGAAAGTAATGCACAAATGTCCAAGCAACATTCCTTCACACAAGAATTTCTAATCAGTCACTGGTTTAAAAAAAAGTATACTGGACTATCTCTATGGGAAAGGTTAGCAGCTACTGTACGTTAAAAAGTGTGAACTGGTGCGTGCTTGTAATTTTAAATGCTGCAGATGTTACTCCTACTCACAATGCCTTGTGGTAGACAAATTAATTGCAATGAAATATCACTGTTCAATGTGCTTTAGGAAGCATTTTTAATTATAGCTACATTTCAGGAGTGATGAGTTATTGATCTCAGCAAACTGGGAAAGGGAACATGGATATACAATTTACATCAACTAGTGGGATCTCTAATGATGTTTAATTTGGACCTTTGCACTATTAAGATTTACTTATCTCATGGGGAGCTAGGTGGAAGGATGGACAGACCCCTTGGCCTTTAAGTCTAAAGACGAAAAACTATTATCCAGTTTAAAGTGTTTTGAGAAAATGAGGCTCCTTAAGGCAAGGAGTGGGGTTATTAAAAACTTGCACTTGCGGTAGATTTTCAACTTGCTGCCTACATGTAAAACTCATGTTAATGATTTCCTCCACTCAAACCCTATAATAAAAACTGCCTGACTGACTGACATCTCCTATGGCTAGTTTTATACCCTGCAAAAAGATCTTTCAATTGCCTATATGAAACAGTTTCAGATCAAGGTAGATAAACCCCCGGGACCTGAACAAGTGTATTGCAAGGTATTGTGGGAATCTAGGGAAGAAATTAAAGGGACCTAGTAGAGTATTCGTATGATCGAAAGCCGCTGGTGAGGTCCTGGAAGACTGGAGGGTGGTCAATGTTGTGTTATTATTAAAGAAAAGCTGCAAGGAAAAGCCAGGGAACTACAGGCCATTGAGCCTGACGTCAGTGGTAGGTGAGTACTCGGAGGGGATTCTGACAGACGGGATTTAGATGTATTTGCAAAGGCAAGGACTGATTAGGGATAGTCAGCATAGCTTTGCATGAGAGAAAACACGTCTCACAAACTTGATTTGAGTTTTTTGAAAGGGTGACCAAAAAGGTAGATGAAGGTAGAGCTGTAGATGTTGTATGCATGGACTTTAGCAAGGCCTTTGACAAAATTCCACATGATAGACTGGATATTAAGGTGAGATCACATGGGATCCAGTGAGAGCTAGCCAGTTGGATACAAATTTGGCTTGATGGTTGGAGACAGAGGGTGGTGGTGGAAGGCAGCTTTCAGACCAGAGGTGTGCCACAAGGTTTGGTGTTAGGTCCACATTCAAATCATTTATATTCTCATTGCTTGTCATTTATATAAGAGGCGTGATTTGAGAGTTTGTGGAAGACACCAAAATTGGGATGTGAACCATGAAGGTTACCTAAAAGTACAACGGGATCTTGATCAACTGGGCTAGTGCACCAAGAAATGGCAGATGGAGTTAAATTTAGATATTTGTGAGATGTTGCATTTTGAAAAGACAAACAATGGAAGGATCTATACAGTTAATGTTATGGGCCTTAGGTAGTGCTGTCGAACAGAGACAGCAAGGGGTGTGGGTCCATTGTTCTTTGGAAATGGCGTCAAAGCAGACAGGATGAAGGCAGCGCTTGACACACTTGCCTTCATAGGTCAAAACATTGAGTACAGAAGTTAGCATGTAATGTTATGGCTGTACAAAATATTGTTAAGACCACATTTGGACCACTGCATACAGTTCTGGTTGCCCTGCTGTAGGAAGGATGTTATTAAACTGGGAAAGGTGCAACAAAGATTTACAAGAATGTTACCTAAACTGGAGAGTTTGAGTTATAAGAAGAGGCTGGGATTCTTTTTCCTGTGGTATAGGAGGCTGAAGGGAGACCTTAAGAGAAGTTTGTAAAATCACGAGGGGCATAAATAAGGTGAATAGCCAAGATCTTTTCCCCAGGATAGGGGAGTCCAAAACTAGGGGGAATAGATTTAAGATGAGAGGAGAAAGAGTTAAAATGGACCTGAGGGGCAATTTTTTCAATACAGAGGATGGTGCGCGTATGGAATGAGTTGCCAGAGGAAGTGGTGGAGGCGAATATGGTTACAACATTTAAAAGACAGTTACGCAGGGACATAGATAAGAAAGGTTTAGACAGATATGGCCATAATGCAGACAAATGGGACTAGTTATGTTTGGGAAAGGTGGTCATCATGGACAAGTTGGGTCGAAGGGTCTATTTCCATGCTGTATGACTCTATGTATCTAACAGTTTCTTTGAGAAATTATGAGACCAAAGCTTCAACCAGTTCAATGACCAGCTATTAGAAATTTTCAACAGATGTTTAAATAAAAGTTGCTTTTATAATCAAATTATTGCTGAAATGCAACAATAATGTTCTAAGACATTGGCTACCTGCTTACAATCCTGATTGAAAATCGACAGCAACATTTTGGAACTGACAATATTGCTCAAGTGCAAGGAAGGTGTCAGGAAACAAAAAGCTTCTGGTTTTTTCCAACCACTTATGCTGGCATGATCTGTGTATTAACTTAGCAATTTTATGTTTGTTGCTAATGCTTGCAGGAGACGCAATACTTTTCTTCCAATAGTAGTAACCTTGTAAATCCAATCACACATTACCTGAGCTCCCAAGTTGCTTGTAAAACCTGTATTCTAAATGAAGTTGCGGCGCTCGTGATTTAATGGGCTCCTGAAATTAAACCAACAAACAAACATTAGACAGAGCCACATGCATTCATTCATCTGCAATATGATTGACACAAAACGGCATAATCTACCTACATTCAATCAATGTATTTGAATATACAGCAACAAAGTAAGTTTAGCTGAGATCAGCAAGGGAATCATAGAACATCTTGGGAAAGGAGGACTAAAAATGCTCTTTGTTAATCAATCGCTGCACATTGTAAAATGGAAGGCTCCTTACAAATATCAGTGCAGGAATGTCGAGCACAGAACTGGTAACAGCTATTCAAACATTCAAGCAAAGGATCTTTGAACATTTCCCTACTCAGTCGATGGTGCACCAACTGGAATGCCAAAATGACTGACTGACCTTATCACAAATACTTGGATCTAGTTAATCCCTCAAGTTTGCATTACTGGTTTGGCATACAAATAAGTCCCAGACCCATTATGAACAGTTGACCAACATAAATTCCTCTGACGGCGTAAGCCAGGAAAATGAAGCTTTGCTTCAAATAAAACGATCACTTCATAATGGATTAATTTTGTTAACATTAAAACTCCCAGTGTTCCTTCTAATTTTTGAAAAACATTTAACCGACTATTTGCTTTTTAACAAGCATTCTTGAAACTTGGGTGTGATCCTGTATGCCCACACTGCACCCTCCCAAGGGTTAGAATATCCTTCCTGAAAGTCATTGTGGAGAATACAAAGCTCAGTATAACAATGATAAAACGTCTGATTTGTTCACTATTAACATTTGGCAGAATCGAACTTCCTTTCTCTTGTAAAATTAAACCATAGCTATATTTAGAGTTCAATGTATAATGTTTTTCTACATTCCCCTTCGAAACTGCCATCCCACCACAGATCATTTGCATATTTAGTATGTTACCTGACAATTCTTGATTTTGGTTCTTTCTCGAACACTGATTAGTTAACTATATACAGTTGTGTTTGCTGTTAACGTTTCTAAAAAAGTACAACTATCTCCAAATTCATATCACATTGTTCCTCAATATTTATTATGCCAAGTTTATAACAAAAAATTTCCTTTCAATGCTCTGCGTGTTATTAATAACAGGATCTTAAGGGCAACTTGCCGTTGCAGTCACTTCTTATTCCTCTAACCACGCAAACATTTTTTAATTCATGAATTTCTCTGCTTTGCGTTCCTCAAAAAAATTAGTTACAATTTTTTGAACAATTTTGAACAATTCGTCTGAAGTTCATTCCACTACACATACTTAACCATTAACTGTCAAGCTGAAATAGTTAAAAATGATGAGATTTTTCAAGTTAACTATCACACAAGAGTTTTCTAGGGTAGATAAATACCTAAAAAGCTCATCATTCGTTTAACGTTCTCAATGTTAGGCATCTCCTACCTGTAGGATTTTAGGCAGCTGTGTGGGCAAGGGGCTATCTTGCATTAAGAATTTAACATGGGTGCAAGGAGACAGATTGAAGTCCATATTATATTACCAATATTTATATTTTTGCGATCGGGCAAGGATCTAAGTGTAACTTGACATCAGCAGGATGTGCACAATTTCTGAACTAACTTGGGTTGTACTTTCACAGGAAACTGCACATGACTATCCAAGATGTATCACCAGGGTCAAAGTGAGATAGGTTCAACTAGCCACTGGGGAAGCAATCTGAACCAACATTTCAGTGTGATACTAACAGCACCCTCCCTAGTTGAAGGTGGCTGTGTTTTATTAAAACAGAAGGCATTAAACTAAGGGCCAACCTGCCTTTTCAGGTGAACACAAGAGGTTTTGAGGTAAATTTCATGGCAAATAGAGAGTTAACTTGTCACTCCGGTTTCCTCCCACACTCCAAAGATGTGCAGGTCAGGTGAATTGGCCATACTAAATTGCCTGTAGTGTTAGGTAAGGGGTAGATGTAGGGGTATGGGTGGGTTGCGCTTCGGCGGGGCGGTGTGGACTTGTTGGGCCGAAGGGCCTGTTTCCACACTGTAAGTAATCTAATCTAATCTAATCTTATTGTTTATGAGATCTTGTGCAGAGAAATCACTACGCTACAACTATAATGGCGATTCAACAAGTGATACATCATTGAGCATTTCAGATATACTGAGGATGTTAAACTGGTTGTTGAATCATTACGAGGAAGTCCCTTCTAAACTGTATGCTCCTCTATCCCCAGCTAAGCCACAATCTATATCCAATCACTCTGGAGCTCACTAATATTGAGCATCAAAATTTGTTTATTTATTAACTTTCAGATTTTAAAACTCTTTCAATGGAGACATCTCTACACTCCTTTCCTCATGTAAATATCTCTAATACGAAGTCTTACAGCTAAATGTGAAAGCATAATTATTAATGCAGCTGTTTACACATCCAACAATAAAATGTCCCCTACATATGGGTACCTTGATGCAAATTACTAACTGAGAAAACTGGTCATTAAGAATAAAACAGGGAGACGAATAAACCATACTTTTATTTCTCAAATATCAACTTTTAAAGTATTTTGTGAGCTCTTGGACCAATGTTCCAGCAGTCCACATCCAAATCAGCACCACATTCATTTCCAGTGATTGCTCATAAACAACTGCCATACATTGACATGCGACTAGAGAGCAAATCTTCCATGCTTTAGCATGCTCCTGGGCCATCACACAAAACTGTAGTCTCGGCAGGAACCACACCAGACAAGGTAACAATGGTTTGGAGCGAGGTGGTTAAAAACTGGAATCATTAAAGACAAGATGCATACGCCTGCACCTAAGCAGCCAGATCTTGCATACAAGTAGGGATTAAAAAAAAAGTTTATTGAGCTTGGTCACCAGGCTGCAAAGTTGTATTATGGATTCTTTTGGCAATCAAAGTAAAATATTGCAGACTGGTATGAAATAAGGCCCAGCACACAAAACAGCAGGTAAACTAAACTGATCAGATTTTAACCTTCGTGCACTGTTGGCAAATATCTTTAGACCATTTCATTGCACAGAGAGCACTTTAAAATTCACAAGATTGCTAATTCACAAGATGCATTAGTGAGATCATCAAAAAAACTTCATGAAGACATCTGCCAATTTGAATTAATTTGTCTAACTGCAACATACAAATTAATTCAAATTCAAGTTGCGTGCAATTCTGGTCTCCTTCCTATCGGAAAGATGTTGTGAAACTTGAAAGGGTTCAGAGAAGATTTACAAGGATCTTGCCAGGGTTGGAGGATTTGAGCTACAGGGAGAGGCTGGACAGGTGGGGCTGTTTTCCCTGGAGCACCGGAGGCTGAGGAGTGACCTTATAGAGATTTACAAAATTATGAGGGGCATGGATAGGATAAATAGACAAAGACTTTTCCCTGGGGTCGAGGAGTCCAGAACTAGAGGGCATAGGTTTAGGGTGAGAGGGGAAAGATATAAAAGAGATCTAAGAGGCAACTTTTTCCATACAGAGGGTGGTACATGTATGGAATGAGCTGCCAGAGGAAGTGGTGGAGGCTGGTACAATTGCAACATTTAAGAAACATTTGGATGGGTATATGAATAGGAAGGGTTTGGAGGGATATCGGCCGGGTGCTGGCAGATAGGACTAGATTGGGTTGGGATATCTGGTCGGCATGGACGGTTTGGACCGAAGGGTCTGTTTTCATGTTTACATCTCTATGACTCTAAGATTACCAATGGCTGCTTGCTACTGTGATGATGCTGTCATTTTAAAAGGTCATTTTGTCCTTGATTTTCTTTTGAAGAGAGATTATAAAGGCAGAGGTGCCAAAGAGTCTCGGTTTTAACAGGCCATTGGGTTTTCTTGTGTAAAACAGTTTAATAATGAAAGGGAGTGGCCAGTTCTCCCAGTTCAGGTTTTTTTCTAGATTTTTGTAGCTGTAGCAGTCACAAGATGTGAGAGTCCAAAAGAGGTGCAAGCGTCAGTAAAGGATTCCTGAATTTCTCTGAAAGCTCTCTCTGGATGTTGTTCCCTCCTGCCTGGAAGAATCGGTGTTTGAATTTACCTTTCTGCCAAGGGCTACGTTTATGGGATGTTACTGTCTTGAAACAGTTAATTAGTAATAATTACTGTAATCGAGTTGGTTAAGTTTTCCAATAGTTAAGTTATTCTAAATTCAGTTTTCTTTTGTTCACGTTTCAACTCCAGAGTTTAAATAAATTCTGTTTTGCTTAAAGCCGAGTGGTTTGACCAGTTGTATTACATCTGGAACAACCACTTTACATCTGCGTTTAAAATAAGTAGTTAAGGTCTAGGCTATCTTCTTGAAATGTTTTGAGGAGGGTCTGGCCTGGTCCATAACACCAAATAAAATGCACCCCAAAATGTGCATGAGAAAAATATATATACTCACCAATTTGATTGCTACGTATTCATTTGTGTAGAGATTTTTACCTGCAAGAAAGTGAAATGAAACATTTAGACACTGCAAAGTGTACACTTCTCTGCATACTAATACATAAAAACATAGAAAGCTACTATTTCAGGGATAGAGGGAGAAAATTATACCTTGAAATGGAGGGTAAAACCTCAAGATAAGAAAATCCATTTCCTCCCCATCAAGACTGCATGTGACAATGACTTATTGGGAGCACAGGGTCAATAATAGTGGATTTTAGCCTTAAATCATATCAGGATCATCTATTCCACAGTCCAGTGTAGTCTTGAGGGAATGCTGTCCTGTCATGTTAAATTGGAGACACGCACATCACTCCCTCTGGATCCAGTTGTTTCTTTCAGATAGACTGAAAATCCCACAGTATTATCAGAAACAAAAGGTAGAGGTGGCTCTCAGATCTTATCGGGAATCTCACCATTCTCACTTCTGACATTTACAAAGATCCAAGTTCAATTTAATCAGTTGAACTCAGTTTCTATTGGTTGCAACTTGACAATTCAGAATAGTTAAAAAGTGGGAATGGAAGTGTCACTTCACTTTATCATAGTTTCACAGTAATAGAAGCAGGAGTAAACCATTTGGCCCGTCAAACCTGCGCCCCCAGTCATTAAGATCATGGCTGATCTATACATCACCTCAGCTCCTCCTACCTGCATTATCTCCATAATCCTTAATTCCCTTACCATGCAAAAACCCATCCAACTATGCCTTGAATATATTAAATGAAGCTGTCCCTACCGCTTCCTTGGGCAGAGAATTCCATAGAATCACTACACTCTGGAAAACGCAGCTCCTCCTCATCTCTGCCCTAAATCGACTCCCCCTAATCTTGAGGCCATGTCCCCTAGTCTCACCAACGAGCGGAAACAACTTGCCCGCCTCTGTCTTGTCTATCCCCTTCATAATTTCATATGTTTCTATAAGATCCCCTCCCATTCTTCTAAATTCTAGCACGTACAGTCCCAGGCGGCTCAACCTCTCCTCATGGGGTAACTCCCTCACCTCCAGAATCAAGCTGGTGACCCTCCTCTGCACCGCCCCCAAAGTCAGTATATCCTTCCTCAAGTAAGGAGACCAAAACTGTGTACAATACTTCAGGTGCAGCCTCACCAACACCTTGTCTAATTGCAGCAGAACCTCCCTGTACTTAAATTCAATCCCTCTAGCAAAGAAAGCCAATATTCCGTGTGCTCTCCTGATTACCTGTTGGACCGGCAAATCAACTTTTAGCGATTCTTGTACGAGCACTCCTAAATCCCTCTGCACAACAGCATGCTGCAATCTTTCACCATTTAAATAATACTCTGACCTACTATATTTATTTCCAAAGTGGATAACCTCATATTTACCAACATTATACTCCATCTGCCAGACCCTTGCCCACTCACTTAACCTATCTAAATCTCTTTGCAGGCCCTCCACATCCTCTACACAATTTACCTTTCCACTCAATTTAGTGTCATCAGCCAACCTGGATATGTTACACACAGTCTCTGCTTCCAAATCATTTACATATTTCATGAACAGTTGGTCAACACTGACCCTGCGGCACCCCATTCACCAATAATCTCCAACCACAGAAACGCCTATTTATCCCAACTGTCTGCTTTCTATTCGTTAACCAGTCCTCTATCCATGCAAATACATTCCCCAAACTCCATGCATTCTTATCTTATGGATGAGTCTTTTATGTGGCGCCTTAGCGAAAACCTTCTAAAAGTCCAAGGATACAACATCCACCTTTCCCCCTCCATCCACCATGTTTGTTACATCCTCCAGTAAGTTTGTCAAACACGACCTTCCCTTCCTGAATCTATGCTGCGTCTGCCTGATGGAACCCTTTCCATCCAGATGTCTCACTATTTCTTCTTTAATTATAGCCTCCAACATTTTCCCAACTACAGATGTTCAACTAACTGGTCTATAGTTACCTGCCTTTTACCTACACCCTTTTTTAAACAGTGGCATGACATTCGCTGTCTTCCAGTCCGCCAGGACCTACCCAGAGTCCAGAGAATTTTGGTAAATTACCACCAACACATCGACTACAACTTCCACCATTTCTTTCAGCACCCTGGGATGCATTCCATCAGGACCAGGGGACTTATCTTTCGACCCTCAAGTTGGCTCAACCTACCCCTTTTAGTGATAGCAACTAAATTGAGATCCTAACCTCCCATCGTTTCCTTAACATAATTCTTTGGCATGTTAGACACATCTTCCACTGTGAAAACTGACACAAAATAGTTATTCAAGGCCTTGGCTGGTTCAGCGTTACCCAATATTAATTCCCCTTTCTCATCCTGCAATGGACCTACGTCCACTCTGGCCACCCTTTTCCGTTTTATATAAGAACTTTTCCTACCTGTTTTCATTTTTTTTTTAAGAATCCCTACAGTGTGGAAACAGGCTTTTCGGCCCAACTAGTTCACACTGACCCTCCAAACCTAGACCCATTCCCCCTGATTAATGCACCTAACTCTATGGTCAATTTAGCATGACCAATTCATCTAACCTGCACATCTTTGGACTGTGGGAGGAAACCCACGCTGACATGGGGAGAATGTGCAAACTCCACACAGAGTGGCACGAGGCTAGAATCGAATACAGGTCCCCGGAGCTGTGAGGCAGCAGCATTCTGTGCTCAGTAACCAGGGTTTCTCCAGCACATTTTTCTCTGAGATAGAAACTTGATTCTGTGTGAATCTAAAGCAGCAGACTACAGGAAACTTTATACCCACCATGTGCCCTCAGTATGAAATAAAAACAGCCTTCACTGGCTAAGGAAAGGATTGCATAAAGTGCTTTTCAAAGTCATGCTTCAGAATATAGGTGGCTTGCTTTAATTACAAGGGATTTACAGTGGTACGAGTGGCTTGCCAGCAACTTCTCAAGGGAAATTAGGGATGGGCAGGGAATGCTGATCTTGTCAGAAAGGCCCACATCATGAACAAAGAAAGAACTACCATTGTTTGCTGGAGTACAGGATCACAAAGCTGTTGCTTGGGAATTATGGAGGCTAATTTGAATTTTATAGTTTACAACAGACTAGTGGATCACATAACGACTTCAGTCAATATCCACTGGGCTGGTCAGAAGGGAGTGCCCCAGGATTTTTTAGATCAGATTAGATGCCTTCCAGTGTGGAAAAAGACCCCACACTGACCCTCAGAACTGTAACCCACCCAGACCCATTTCCCTCTAATTAATGCACCTAACACTATGGGCAATTTAGCATGGCCAATTCGCCTGACCTGCACGACTTTGGACTGTGGGAGGAAATCGAAGCACCCGGAGAAAACCCACGCAGACATGGGGAGAATGTGCAAACTCCACACAGACAGTCGCCCGAGGCTGGAATCAAACCTGGAACCCTGGTGCCGTGAGGCAGCAGTGCTAACCACTGAGCCACCGTGCCGCCCCAAAGTGGCAGTGAAGGAACAGTGATATAGTTCCAAATCAGATGTTGAGAGAGAGAGAGAGATGGAAGAACACTTACAGATGGTTGTGTTTCCATGTGTCTGCTATTCTTGATTCTCTGGCTCAAAAGGTCAAGAAGATGTTGTCAAAGCAATCTTGCCAAATGACTACATTGAGTTCTCCAGATGATACACACTATAGGGTCACTTAGCTCTGCCTACAGCATGCTGCTTGTGATGTTTGGCATGCATGTAGTCCTGGGTCACAGTTTCACCAGACTGACATTAGATTTTAAAATAACGTTTGCTGCTGCCTTTATGGTTAAACCAGGATTAGTCTCTTGTCTTGATGGTCATGGCCAAAAATTGAGGTAAGGTGAGAATGACCACCTGTTATCAAGGCAGCATTTGAACAAGTGTGGCATCAAGGAACTCTAGCAAAACTGCAGTCAACAGTCTACCACTTCCTCTGGCAGCTCATCCCATATACGCACTACCCTGTGTGAAAAGGTTGCCCCTCAGGTCCCTTTTAAATCTGTGCTCTCTCACCTTAAAACTACTGTACGCCCTCTACATTTGGACTTCCCTAACCTGGGGAAACGACCTTGACGATGCATCTTATCTATGCCTCTCATGACTAAATAAACCTCTCAGGTCACTACTCAGCATCCTATGCTCCAGGGGAAAACAAAAGTTGGGCCAAAGTGTCCATTTCTGTGCTGTACATCTGACTCTAATTGGAATTAAATGAAAACTCTCAGTCCAGTTCAGCTTCTGTTCAATGGTAATTCCTGGAATGTTGATAGTGGGAGATTTAGTGATGGCAATGTCAAAATGTCAAAGGGCATCAGCTGGACTAATTTCTAATATTAAATAAAATGGTTGAGGTTACTGGAGGTCAGTCATCTCAATCTTAAGATATCTTGACATGAGTTCCTCAGGAAAGAATCTTCAGCGCAAGCATTCTCAACAACTGAATGAATACCTTTCTCACCATCATCAGATCAGAAGTGGGAATGTTCACTGATTGCATAATGTTCAGCAGAATGCACAAATCCTCAGATTATGAAACAATCCATATCAAAATGCAGCAAGACATGAACAACATTCACGCTAAAGCTGTTAAATGGCAAGTAACATCCAAGCCACACAAGTGCCAGGGAAGACCATCTCCAACCAGACTGAATCTGACCATTATCTCTCACAACTGAATCCCTACTATCAACATCCTGGGGGTTCCCACAAGAAATTGAGCTGTCCCAGCCACATAAACCCTGTGACTACAAGAGTAAGCCGTAGGCTAGGAATCCTGCAGCGTGTTACTCACCTCGATCTCTCAAGCCTGTTCACCATCTACAAGGCACAAGTCAGGATTGTGGCACTTGCCTGGATGAACACAGCTCCAAACACACAAGCAGCTCAACACCAACTAGAACAAAGCAGCCACTTGATTGTTTGAGGGTATGGTGCCAATCACTCCGTCCACCACCCAGGCACAGTGACAGCAATGTGTAAAACTCCTTCAACAGCACCGCCAAAACTCTCAATCTCTAGCACCTAGAAGGACAAAGTCAGCCAATGCATAGCAACACCACCACCAACAAGATCCCGCCCACACGCCATCCTAACTTACAGCCATATCATCATTTCATCACTGTCGCTGGATCAAGATCCTGGAAATCCTTCCCTAATGTATGGGACAGCTCTCCCATTTTTACTATAATCTTAACAGGGACAACATGAAAATACATTTCAGTGGTTTGATACAGCTGAGTGACTTACTTGCCCACTTTAGAGGGCAGTGAGAATAGACCCTTAGCAATGCGGTACCGAGTTAGATGTAGGCCATATCAGATAAGGAGAACAGATTTCCCTCTCTCAAGTCCACTGAACTACATGAGATTTTATGACAGGTAGCTTCTGCGATTATGAGTGAAGCTAGTTTTGATTGAGTGGATTGAATGTAAATTGCCTCCTACCTACAACAGTAGGATGTGAACCCATGGCTCCAGCGCATTAGCCTGGGCCATTGGATTTCTAGTCCTGCAACATTTCTAGTCTGTGGCGGCACAGTGGCTCAGTGGTTAGCATTGCTGCCTCACAGCGTCAGTGACTCGGGTTCGATTCCAGCCTTGGTGACTGTCCGTGTGGAGTTTCCACATTCTCCCCGTGTCTGTGTGGGTTTCCTCTGGGGGCTCCAGTTTCCTCCCACAGTCCAGTGATGTGCAGGTTAGGTGAACTGGCCATACTAAATTGCCCATAGTGTTCAGGGATGTGTAGGTTAGGTGCAGAAGTCAGGAGTAAATCTAGGGTAGGAGAATGAATTTGGATGGGTTACTCTTTGGAGGGTCGGTGTGGACTTGTTGAGTCAAAGGGCTTATCATGATGCCAACATCAAATCAGTGGTTTGGAATCACTGACAATGAAACAGAACAAGTCGAGTGAACACCACACATAGAACACTCTGACCAACTTTTCTTATTGCTGAACCAATTCAAGGCCATGGAAATTTGAAGAATGCATTCCAAAGACAGTGGTCATTACCATTAACAACCATTTGAACGCTGAGAGGGAAGAAACAGACCAATGGGTTGAATTTAAGTCAAATTCACTTTCGCACTTGGTATATTATATTCTCCAAAATGAAGAACGTTCCCAACTTCTTTCTGGTACTGTGTTTCCTTCAGTGTATTCTTCTCAGTGATCTCATTCCTTTGCAAGGTCGCAGGGTTTTAAAGACAAATCTCCTCGGTTCCTCCCCGGTTAGCAGGACAAATGAATGACTGAGCTTGCTCTTACCCACAGATCAGAAACGCACCCGAAAGCAGAAGCGGGGAAATGAATCGAGAGACAAGTAATCTTTCGAAACAAAAGGGATACTTGAAGAAATTAGCAAGAGAAAGGGATGGAGATCAACCACAAAGAGTGCATAGTTCAGAAACAGGACATTCAGACTGATTGACTTCTGCCTCATACAAGTCTCCTCTCACCCAAATTATCCGACAATGTCAATGTATCCTTCTAAAGGAAGGCCCTATTCAATCAAATGGGCTTTTTTTGTGCATTTCCAAAATCTCCCAGGTTTCTCCCATCTTTTCTATATACACAGGATTGAACTATTCTAGCAACTGGCCAAGTCTGCCAAAATAATCATAAAAACGCAATTCAAACAACCGTTGAAAATGTGTCCCCAGTTTCTACCCTGTAGTCGACAGCATCATCACTGCATTGTTCAGGCACCTGTCTGAAGGAACACCCATTCGTAAGTTTCAGCAGATGCCAGACCAACATCAAGATTGTGCAGAACCACAGCAAATGCCCCAAACTACAACCAGCTACTAGAACCAATGTTTGACCACTGTGACGCCAGTGAGGCTTCAAAATTCTCATGAGTCTCGATGAGAACGGAGGATAAGGTGGGAGGGTTACCCCAATGCGACGGGAGATGGGAGATGGGGAGTGGGCTACTGCTGCCTCAGAACTCGTGGATTCAGAAGTTCAGTTTGCCACCCCACATGGTATCACAACCCTTAATTTTGGGAGAAACTACATTACATCGTACATTACCTAATACACATCATGAAAACTTTAACCACACCAAGACAATTCTCAATAAATTCAATGAACAAATAGCAAATTACTGCTTTGAAGTCTAAACAGTCCCTTTTACTCAGCGTGTGCTCCAATCCCATTCCTTTCCTGGTTCCAGTTTTTCTTCCTCAAATGTGATGACTAGAAGATGATTACATCTTCAAGGCTCCGATATATCAAAATACTTTAAACGACAAAACAAAAATGTCCCTTTCAGTGGGAGCCCATCTCTACTCATGTCCAGTCTTGACAGAATGCTGCATTGTTAGAGCTGTTGCCTTTCAGCTGAGACATTCAATTATCACATTGCTGTTTGTAGAAGCTTGCAACGTGCAAACTAGCCATCAAATTTCATGTGTTATAAAAGTTACTGCACTATACTTCATTAACTAAGATAGGCATTAAAATCCAACGCCCCAATAAGTAGCATTTAGTTCCCTTCGTAGTTATTTTAATCAACATCTTTAGACACGCTACGGTACACCTCCAGGGGTAGTTGAAGCCAGATCTTCTAGTTCAGAGGTGGGAACACTATCACTATGCCACAAGAGTTTGTCCAGGCCAAGTCTTATCCTCCATGAAGTACAAAATTAATTGATCAATCACTATTACTGATCAAAAGATTCTGCCCTGTGAATATAGGCTGACCCTTATTCTTGCACAATAGCTTCCATATCCGTCAGAGTTCACAGCAAGTGCTAAACCTGCGCCCACATCTCCCCCCTTACCTCCATCCAAGGTCCCAAAGGAGCCTTCCACATACATAGAGATTTACCTGCACTTCCACACACGTCATTTACTGTAACCGTTGCTCCCAATGTGGTCTCCTCTACATTGGCGGGACAGGACACCTACTTGCAGAACACTTCAGAGAACATCTCTGGGACATGTCAAAGCAACCCCACTGCCCCATGACCAAACACTCTAACTTCCCTTCACACTCCCCCAAGGGCATGCAGGTCCTGGGCCTCATCTATTGCCAAACCCTCACCACACGCCATCTGGAGGAAGAACGCCTCATCTTCCGCTTTGGGACCCTCCAACCACATGGTTTCAATGCGAATTTCACCAATTTCCTCAATTCCCCTCCCCACACTTTATTCCAGATCCAACTTTCCAATTCAGCACCACCCTATTGACCTGTCCATCTTCTTTCCCACCTATCTGCTCCACCCTCCTCTCTGACCTATCATTCACACCCACCTTCATCTACCTACCACATTCTCAGCTCCCTTCCTCCCAGCCCCAATCCCCTCACATTTCTCTCTCAGACCCAGGCCCACAAATCTCATTCTCGATGAAAGGCTTATGCCCGAAGCGTTGATTCTCTTGCCTCTCGGATGGTGCCTGACCAACTGTGCTTTTCCAACGCTACACTCTTGACCTTGTACAACAGTAACTGCTTCAAATTCATTGACTGTGAAACACAAATCTTCACTATATCCTGAACATACAAATCACTACAAAAATGCAGTGTTGAACATTAACTTCATGCAGTGCCCCATTCCTTCATTCCACACCCACCATGGCCAATAGCTGGAGTCACAAACCCCTCCAACCAAGATATAGATGAAAAAAAAAGAGAATTTGCGTTACATAGTGCTTTTGTAACCTCAGGCCATCCCACAGTGTGCAATCTAATGAAGTTTAGTGTAGTCACTTTTTGTAATACATGAAACTTGACAGCTTCAACAAACAGGAGACAGTGAGGACTGCAGATGCTGGAGATCAGAGTCGAGAGTGTGGTGCAACATCCGAGGAGCAAGAGAATCGACATTTCAGACATAAGCCCTTCATCGGGAATGAGGGAATTCTACAAAAAGCGATATGATAATTATCAGAATGTTTTCCTGAAGGTGATTGTTGGGTAAATGTTAGCCAGGACACGCAGAATAATTCCTCAGCTCTTCCTCAGAATTGTGCAATGGGATATTTTAATCCGCCCAAGACAGGAGTCAGCCAGATTATCATCTGACCAAAACGTCAGTACTTCCAGCTGTACAGTGGGCTCTCAGTATTGCACTGGAGAGTCAGTTTAGATTGTGCTCGAGTCTCAGGAGCTGAACTTGAACTCTCAGCCTTTACATGTATACATACAAGCACATGGATGAGGAGGAGTAGGCCAGTTGGTCCACTGAGCTTATGACAAGATCATGGCTATTTTGATTATGATTTCAGCTCCACTTTATCTGCCTCCCACCTCATAATTCCTAGAATACATTGATCAAGAATCTAACCCAGCCTTAAAATATTCAATGACCCAGCTTCCACTACTCTCTAGAGAAGAAAATTCCAACAACCCTCAGAGAACCCTCTTCATGTCCATCATAAATGGAAGACCCCTGAATTTTAAACCGAGTCCCCATGCTCTAGTCTCTACGACAGGGAGGAAACATTTTTTCAGGATTCACCCTGTCAACCTCCCTCAGAATCCTAGCTGTTTTAATGATGTCACTCCTCAAAATGGACACAGGTCCAACCAGTCCAACATTTCCTCATAAGATAATTCCTCCAATTTCTGACTCAGAGGCAATTGAGTCACGGGTGACGTGAATATATTTTGCATCTATTTATCTGCACCGTATCAGTTATTCCAAAGCTTCAGCAGTAGATTACTTTTCCATCTACAAAGCTGAAAACAAAATTATCGAGGAGAAAGTGAGGACTGCAGATGCTGGAGAGCAGAGCTGAAAATGTGTTGCTGGAAAAGCGCAGCAGGTCAGGCAACATCCAAGGAGCAGGAGAATCGATGTTTCGGGCATAAGCCTGAAGAAGGGCTCATGCCCGAAACGTCGATTCTCCTGCTCCTTGGATGCTGCCTGACCTGCTGCGCTTTTCCAGCAACACATTTTCAGCTCTGAAAACAAATTTAGACTACTTTAAGGAGAAAATGCTTTCTGCCACAAACAGCAATCACAACAGTTCCAGCGGCCCAGCAGGAGGAACCAGCGCACGGGGCCCAAAGCTTGGTAGATCAGCTCTTCTTGCATCACACAGATGGTTGTGTGTCAAACTAATGGTCTGTCAACTCTGCCAAATGCTGGGTTGCAAGCATCCTGCCAAGGGTTTTGTAACATTCAGGGCATGGTACCATTGTGCTCTTGTGACTCTGATGTTACCACAGTGTCTCATTTCATGACCCCAGACACTCGGGACAAGTGCAATGGAAACAAGACACTTTGAAAACAAACACCACCTTTGTACTTGACATTAGAAAATGGGAACTGGGCTACAGAGTAAAAGGGGCAAGTGTGATTTTATTGTATGCCAATACATTGCTCCTTATACAATTTAGTCTGCTTCCTAATCATTGACCATTGATGACACAGCACAACGAAGATCCCAGTGAGTGGTAACCATTGGTTAAACACACTATCGCAGTTACAAATATTCAAGCATATACCTGTACTAAAGCACCTCTAGCTAGATTAACTTCAAAAACAACAATCTTCCCCAATTCACATAGCTAGGCCTGCAATTCAGTAACAAGTGCCTCACATCTAAACCTTAGTTATTTTAAATTATAGCAAAGAGACAACACTGTTGTTGTCAGTGATTTCTGCACTGATTTGATCATAAGTCAGAAGAGAGCTGCTTTATAACCTAGCAACAAGAATTGGATTTCAGGGTTGTTTTTCTTTTGAAAAAATACAGAAAAACAAAGGATATATCCTCTTGTAGCTTAAACAGAACATAATGTTTTACCTTGAGCAACTAAATGAAATTAACTGGGATCTCACAACAATAGTATGCACAATATTGTTAGTGAATCTAGGTTTGGCTAATTCAGGGCTTGTTGATGTGTGGGTGGAGGGGGCAGGGTCGATGGAGAATCTGAAGCAGAGCTAAGAAAAGCTCCAAATCACGATTTAGCAGGATAGCCGAGAACAAACTAAGATAATCTTGATTATTCTTAATGCAGAGCCAGGACAGGGAAAATCTCGGGAGTCTAAACATGGAGAGTGAAAATAGGTTCCTGACATTCTTTGGACTGAAATGGAGGTAGTCTCTGAAGTGACACCGATCAATCTCAGACAGTGACATAATATGACAGCCCAAGTGAGTCACAGAGTTGCACAGCACGGAAACAGACCCTTCGGTCTAACTTGTAAATGCTGACCAGATATCCTAAATTAATCTAGTCCTATTTGCGAGAATTTGGCCCATATTCCTCTAATCCCTGCCTATTAGTGTCGTAATTATACCAGCCTCCACCACTCCTTCTGGCAGCTCATCCCATACACTCACCACCCTCTGAAAAAGCTGCCTGGCCCCTTTTAAATCTTTCCCCACTCACCTTAAACCTATGCCCTCTAGTTTTGGACTCCTTTACCCTGAAGGTAAAATAAAACCTCGGCTATTCACTCTATCCTTGCCCCTTTAAAGCTCTATGAGGTCACCCTTCCAACTTAGAAACCTCTATAAAGAGCATGAGTGTGCTTGTCTCTGTAACATCTCCCATGTTCCATCACTCATAGTAGCCACTAAAAATATAATTGAAAGATGGCTGCAAGAGTCCATAATAAGAGAGCATGACCTTCAAAAGAACAAGGTCATTCAGCATATATTTCACAAAGCACTTTCCCATTCAGAGGAATCAGGGAATATCGGTCTTAGGCAGACCTTAAACAAGTTGAAACAATGGAATCAGGCAGGGAAATTAAAAGACTTATTTCCATTCCTATCTTTTAATAGAATGGCTGACTTACTGAGTCACATCTTGTGGCAACACCCAAGAAACATATAAAATGTTAACTTTGGATCTATACTTTGCAAGGACCCGAGTCACCTTTGGACACCAATGTCCAGCCAGAACCTGAGCAGTTCCCACATGAAAAGACAGACTCAAAGAGAACAAAAACAGGAACAGTAATTCCATTGAGCCTGCGAAGTAAAATGAGCTAATGGATGAGCAGTGGTTGGGACTAACTGTTAGGAAGGCTATCAGTCAAAATTCTAGAAAGCCCACATGGTAGATCCTCAGTGCTCAGGGCACAAGCCCAGCCAAGAAGCAAATATGCTCTGGGGTAAAGAAACAGGAAATGGTCATGTGGAGGTAGGCTAGAGTAGGGCAACCAGATGATTCATATTAAATGATCAAATCAAAACTGCAGTTTGGGTCATACATTTCCCATAAAAACAGATCACTAAAAAATGAAGTGAACTGCACACTCATTCAGCTCCCCAGGAAACTTGAATCCAAAGAGAGATGATGTCATGAACTGAAGTGACGGATCCAGAGGAAGTCAGAGTAAAGTCAGCCCTCTCTAAGCAAGACAAAGAAAGCCGGAGCAAGAAAACTACCAGTGGCAGTTGAGTGATCTTGGCTGAGGTTTATCCCAGGCAGCTCCATAATGTTGGACTCTGTGCTCCACAGCTGTGCCCAAGAACGCACACTAAGGTATACCTAAACTGTACCAGCAGAACCATCACCTCTCTGAAGACACTCTTTGGTCTGGCCACCACCAGTCTTCCAATGCAAAGAGCAGTTGGTGATCGAGCATTGCAGACTGGAACATCCCAATGTTCAACACTGAGCAATAAGAGGCACACCAATATTTGGGTAAGTATCATTAAAATTCAAAAGGTCAAGGACACCAACTAAGACACTCCCTGTTTTTCACCAAGAGGCTCAAGAACTTCTAAAATCCCTTCACCTGTACACACCAAAGAATGCTTGATGTCAAGCGTAAATGCATTTTGCAAATGAAACCATACAAATTGCAGTGAAAGCTGACCTGTTTTGTACTTAATGAGATGTCAGGGTTTTGTTAAGTAAGGAGATTTTACACATGTTGTCAAAAGCATATTTTTGGGAAAAACCTGCAGATGGCTTGACCTTCTTGTGCACGACCTAACAGGTAAAGGTGTCTGACTCTTGTCTAGCTCGTGATGTTATCAGAAGATTGTAGGCTTGAGTACTGCTGCCATTGCTTCCATAACGTTTTAGTATTTAGATGTGCAAGTACAATCCCAAAGCTATGGGCCCAAACAGCTTGGAAAATGGGATTAGAATAATCAAGTGAATGTTTTTGACAAGCACAGACTTAATCTGCTGAAGGGGATTTTTTTTCTGTGCTCCATACGTGTATGACTTTCTGCACAATGCTGTATGTCATCACAACAAGATGCAGAAGTTAGGAATACCAGGAGACATGTCACAATAAGGGAATGATCAATTTCTCAGCAATTCATTTCCCAATTGGTTAACAAAGCTGAGAAAGCAAGCACATGTACAGTAATAGGGTAAAGAAAAAGCATTTGTATAGCGCCTACCACATCCTCAGGAGATCTCAAACACTTCGTGGCCAATTAATTTCCTTTCAAGTGCACATGAGCAGTCAGAGGAGGTCCTGGGTTAACAAGTAGTTTTACAAATGACACCTCCCATACTGCAGTGGTCCTTCCGTATATCGAGTCAAATGCCAGCCAAGATAATGTGCTCTACTCAAGTAGTACCAAAGGGCTGTTGATGCTGCACAGACCATTACTTATAGGAGCTCCACCCCAAAAAGCTGAATGCCCGTAATATGTATTTTCTCACAGATGTTTCAGTTTTTGAATTAACATAATTAGCCTTCAGTACAGACATGATTTAATCATCACATTAATTTCTCGAGGGAGTATAAAACAGAGCTAGCTCTCTACAATTGCAGCTTGGGGAGGACCTGACCAGCTATTTTAATTCCTATCCTGGTTAGGAAGCATTAGAACCTTAATATCCTGTCCTTCACCCCTCTTCCTCCATCGTCCATCTTCACTATGACTGGAGATTAGAAAATACCTCATCAGCCATTTTAGAAGCATCTGGAGCTACCAAATCATGTAACCTTATGTATTAGAAATCTATAAGCAGGCAGTGACCATTTGGCTCATTCCAGCTCTTTCGCAGAGCTATCCAATTGATTCCACTCTTGTTAACTTTTAACCCATTACCCTGTAAACCTTTTCACTTCAAGCATCTTTCTAGCTTCCTTTTCAAAGTTATTGTTAGTTCGCCAATAGAACAGGGACTCTCAAACTGTGAGTCACAAGCCCTTTCTCCTTTGTAACAGTAGTGGGAACTGAGTGAAAACTCAGATGGGACAATCCTTCCAACATCTCTACAGCCCAAATGATGCCTTCAACAGTAGGTAAAACAGTAAATGAAAAGTATAGCTTCTAGTTCCCCAACACTTACAAGTCTGCTCCTCCAGCTCGAACATCTCCATTCTTACAGCTCTGCAAACACATACACACACACGCCCACACTCTGGGGTCATGAGAAGTTTCTACCTTCAAAATGGGGGCCATAGTAGGAAACAGTTTGGGAAGCACTATAGTCGGAACTGGATAAGTGGAATCCAATAGGTTTTTCCCAATTGGACACCTCTCATAGACTGCAAGTTACAATAGTACAGGACCTGGCTCCCACAAATATTCCCCTTTTTAAGACTTCTTCCCTGTTCAGAAGAAACAAAGTAAATATCCCTCTCCTAATCTGGATACCCACATTCTGTGCACCATCCTGTCTCCCCCATTCTTCAGAGGTTTGGCCGATGACACTTAAGAACCCAACAACAGAAAGTGTTGGAGAGTGGCCGGTATGTATCAAACACACTGTCTCCTACAACAGCTGCCTACTGACCTCCACTTGGCAAACACAAGAAACCATACACATGAAGCAGCATAAACATCAGAACACTAACAAACTACAAATTATTCTCACAACATCCTAACATTTCTATAGCAACTGTGCTAATAAGCAAATGTCAAAACTCTCCGAATGCAGTTCACAAATTGAAAAGGAGAAAAGTTTCTCTTGGGAAACTGAGTGATTCCAGGATAGAGCACACTACCCCAGCGTTTGATGTGTAAAGACAACTAAGCGGTTGTCTAACTCAGCCTTCCACCTTCAGCAATTTGCTATTCTTCCACTTGGCAATCGAAAATTCAAGTTGTGAGGAATACCTCGGTTCCATCCCTACTTCCAAGTCATGAGTTCTCTTTACTTTAATGCACAGTCCACCCTTGGCTACGAACGCCCACACTACCCACAACTATCACTGCGATTTGCCTGTGACCATGAATCACCATGAGGAACCTGTCAACTGGAGCAGCAGGGCAGATACAAAGTGCTTGTGATACACACTCTAGTTTGCATGAACAAAGGTGCACTGATACATGATAATATAGTCCATGAGGGGGCCGTCAGCTACAATACAATTTAACATTTGTCAAGCTGTCACAGTTAGTCTATTAAAATTCATGTCTTGTATTTATAGAATCAGAATCTCACTTCAATTTGGTGTAGACAGCAACATTTGAACTCAAATAGTGCTGCACTCACAAAAGTGTTATACCAACCATGTCAAACACAGACCTTCAAGACTAGTTCGCACTACCCAAACCTAAGCTTCTAATGGTCATTGAATCCAATGCTACAAAACCATTTAAAGAAGCCTTTGTACTCCAGGGTTAGTAATCAGCAGCTGTTTCTTTGGGTCCACAACTTTAAAACGTGTACTAGGTAATAACTGTTAACCCCAATGACACAGTATTATAATTATTCCCATTCTGATATCAGGTTCGGTCTATACTCTAGTTTCAAATTGCTTTTATACTTTAATAGCAAGATGGGCACAAAATTACAATGACCTGACATCGTTTGCACATTTCAACAGACTAGACCAAACACATAATTCAGTTGCTGGACCAGGAATGCTTGAACGAAAACTTCCTGGGCACTTGCTAACTTAGAATTTCAGTAGAGATTACAATGGTGCTGAAAAAGCACAGCAGGTCAGGCAGCATCCGAGGAGCAGGAAAATCGACGTTTCGGGCAAAAGCCCTTCATCAGGAATGAAGGCAGGGAACCTCCGGGGTGGAGAGATAAATGGAAGGGGGGGTGGGGCTAGGGAGAAGGTTGCCAAGAGTACAATAGGTGGATGGAGGTGGGGATGAATGTTGGGCCATGGGGTGGTGGGGTTGATTGGTGCAGGTGTCCCGGAGATGTTCCCTAAAGCGCTCTGTGAGAAGGCATCCAGTCTCCCCAACGTAGAGGAGACCGCATCGGGAGCAACGGATACAATAAATGACATTGGTGGACGTGCAGGTGAAACTCTGACGGATGTGGAAGGCTCCTTTGAGGCCTTGGATGGAGGTGAGTGAGGTGGTGTAGGCGCAGGTTTTGCAATTCCTGCGATTGCAGGGGAAAGTGCCAGGAGGGAAGGGTGGGTTGTTGGGGGATTTAGACCTGACCAGATAGTCACGGAGGGGACGGTCTTTGCAGAAAGCACATCATCTGCCAATATTTCCACCACCTCCAAACGGACCCCACCACCAGAGATATATTTCCCTCCCCCACCCCTTTCCGAATTCCGCAAAGACCGTTTCTAATCTAGACTCTGATTTCCAGCATCTACAGTTCTCACTTTTGCCGCTCAGAATTTCAGTACCTTGGCTTAGTAGAAGCTTACAACAGAAACATTACATCTGCCTGACATTCAATGACATTGTTTTCTGCTGCCCTTTTGGCTGTAGAATATGCAATAGGCCAACGTTAATCATCAGGAGGATTGAAATTTCGAACAGAAACACTTTTACAACAAAAAATTACTATTATAAACAGCACCTCTAAAAAAATCTCTTCAACAAACTACAGTAAACAGCACTAAGAACCAATCCAGAGTAATTATGTCCCCCAATAAAAAGCATGCAGCAAGGAGAGGTTGGTTACAAAATGAAGATTCTCCACATAACATTAATCCAGTGATTTACAGCAATCTGTTGTCAGGCAGGTTAACTGGTTAAGGAGCGAAACTCAATGTTGATTAGGGATAGCAATGTCACTATATACAGCCAACAGTTTAGTACGAAATTTGCAAGCAGATTTATTACACATTCAGAAAGAGATAACATCTTAAAGAACGTGTTAAAATTAACATTGGGAAGACTAAAGCCATTTGTTCCTGTCCCAAAGTCAATTCCATACTTAGAGGCTCCAGCACTCTCATTGGAATGACAGAATCTCACTGCTTGCAACTATAGCATCCTACATGACAAGGCAAGCTTCCAACCTTCTCTCTCAGGAAGGCTGGAAGATTCCACCTCAATGAAACTACTTGCCTCTGCACAACCTCAGCCCATCTGTTGCTGAAATCTTCATGTGTCTCTTACTTCCAAAACCTGAGAGTTCCTAGTGCTCTTGAGAACGTGTAAAGGGTATGAGCAAGTAGGGAAAGAGTTAAGCTTTGAGTTTTGTGAAACAAGAGGTTCAGCTGAGCATGACTCACATCAGATAAGAACTTAGAGTTAACAATTGGGTGCTAGAGGCAAGGACAATGGGTTAACACGGTGGAAAAGCATTCATTATGTAGAGCCAGTTAACAATATTGGAAGCATTCGGTATATGAGGTCAGTTAATAAGGTGAAAAGTATTCATTATGTGAAGCCAGTTAAGGTTATGAACATTCATTGTGTAACACCAGATGGCTTAATCATTGCTATTAACCCTTGCTGATTGTAACGGTCACCCAATCACTACGTATATTCCTTCTCTGGATGCTCCTCCCTGTAAAATGGCTATATAATTCATTAAGAAACTGCTCTTCCAGAGAAGACTGTGAACTCATGTCTCTGTGCACATGGGCGATCGTTCTCTCTCCCTCCAGGGCTCGGAATAAAGATGAATAAACTATACTCTGTCTCTAAGCATTTTGCTTTTTCTTGGTGGGGGGTGAGGAGTGGGGGGAGTGGGGGAGGGGAAGAGATGGCTTGCAGGATGGGACAGCACTCTCCTGTGTAAACAAGAATTCACCTAAACTTCTGCTGCCCCTTTCATAACACTTTCGGATATGCACGCTGGCACCTCAATTGTAAAATATGCATTCTTATGTTCAATTCCCTCCAGGGTCTTGCAGTGTCTCCCCACCAAGTCTACATACACCAATTTGATCCTTGGAATACCATTGTGACTTCTGAGTCAAGAAGCCATGGTTTCATGTCCCATGGTTTCAGAGAAGCAGCAGAAAAGCAAATCTGAAGGATCAATGCTATAGGACTACGTTGTCAATTTTGTTAGCTTTCAACTGAAAATTTCAACAATAGACTTGTAAACTTTACAGAAAAGCAGACACCATTCATCCCACCACAAGGTCAAATCCAAATGTTCAGGTGGACAATTAAAAGCTTAGCACCAGGGCAAGTATGAACGCTTCAACCAAAATTATTTCCATAAGCCAAGTTAATTGGTCATTTGTCCATCTGTTTCTTGTGGGACATTGCTGTGCACAAATCCGCACCCATCATGCAACACTTCTAACATGTATTTTAAGTTCCGAAGTACTTTCGAATGTCAAGATGCTATTAAAAAAATCTGAGCTTACTAACACATCAAGGAGTGAGGATAATACCAAATTACAGTGTGGGAACATAAATCTCTAGCAGTTTATTTGTCATTTGAATCCTGAAAGGCACCAAGCTGCCTTGAAAATCCAAAATGAAGTATTTGTTGCTTTATATAATGTGAAGGCAGTCATGAAATATCCAATGTGGATAGTTAAGATAAGGTCGTGCAACAACAATTAAACTCAAGCACTTTAAATTAGGTTAACACTGGAGAAGTGCACATTGACTCAGCAAACTAATTGAGAAAAATTGTGGAATATAAAATGACATTGATATTCACAAACTAGTCAACAGCAATGCCTGAATCCTATCCTAGGATCCACCACAGAACATCCCAGGTTTCCACTCCATGGACCCACCACAGAAAGCATCTGCAGAAATTCAGTACCACAAGCCCTCAATAATGTAAAACCGCTGAGACACCCTGACCCATCATCTCAGCAGCAGGTAACAAACTCGGCATAGATTCCCTACAGTGTGGAAACAGGCCATTTGGCCCAACACATCCACACCGAACCTCTGAAGAGTATCCCACCCAGACCTACCGCCCTACTCTATTACTTTATATTTCCTATGACTAATGCACCTAACCTACGCATCCTTGAACACTATGGGCAATTCCCATGGCCAATCCCCCTAACCTGCACATGTTTGCACTGTTGGAGGAAACCGGAGCACCTGGAGGAAACCCACGCAGACACGGGGAGAATGTGCAAACTCCACACAATCAGTCGCCAGAGGCTGGAACCAAATCATGGTCCCTGGTACTGTGAGGGAACAGTGCTAACCACTGAGCCACTGGGCTGGCAATTCTTATCATCAATCCACATACTCATTACTGTAACCCGTAATCTGTTAACAGGATGCAGATTTTGTGTAGTCAGACACCAGAAACTAAAGCGATTCCCATTTGTCAGCCTACTTATTGTGGTTAGCCAAACAACCATCAAATGCAACCCTTTGCTTGTGACACGGATTCTCAGGTTACCAATGAGCAAGCCTCGTTTCCACCATGATCATACACAGGCCATGAGTTTAAGATGATAGCATTCATTTGGCACAGTGAGCAAGCAGAGATATCAAGCAATAGCCATGGTTTACTTGCCTCAAAATCAGCAGCAGGGAGAGAGTTCAAGTCCAGTTTATAAAATAATGAAAGGTATACATACAGTTAATAGTTGTCCTTTCCTAAGGATGGGGTGTTTCTACACTAAAGATGAGAGAGATTTAAAACAGACTGAGGCAATTTTTTTTTTTACACAGAAGGTGGTTCGCGTGTGGAATGAGGCCATTTTGGATTTGGTACTTGGCAATGAGCCGGGGCAGGTATCAGATCTTGCTGTGGGACAGCATTTTGGTGACAGTGACCACAACTGCCTCACATTCTACATAGCTATGGAGAAGGAAAGAATTGGGGAAAAGGAAATTATGATACTATCAGACGTGCGTTGGGAAGCATGGACGGGAGCAATTGTTCCATGGAAAGGGCACTATATACATGTGGAGACTGTTTAAGGAACAGTTGTTGCAAGTGATGCACAAATGTGTTCCTCTGAGACAGGCAAGAAGGGGTAAGATAAAGGAACCTTGGATGACGAGAGCGGAGGAGCTTCTCGTCAAAAGAAAGAAGGCAGCTTACGTAAGATAGAGGAAGCAAGGGTCTTGCTCAGCTATAGAGGATTACAGGCAGGCGAGGAAGCAGCTCAAAAATGGTCTGAGGAGAGGCAGGAGGGGGCACGAAAAAGGCTTGGCAGGAAGGATTAGGGAGAATCCAAAGGCATTTTACACTTGTGTGAGGAATAAGAGAATAATCAAAGAAAGAGTAGGACCGATCAGGGATAGCATAGGGAACTTGTGTATAGAGTCTAAGGAGGTAGGGGAAACCCTAAATGAGTTTTTTGCTTCTGCCTTTACGAAAGAAACAAACTTTGTAGTGAATGAAACCATTGAGGAGCAGGTAAGCACGCTGGAACAGATAGAGATTGAGGAAGATGATGTGTTGAAAATTTTGACAAACATTAAGATTGACAAGTCGCCAGGGCCAGACCAGATTTGTCCTCGGCTGCTTTGGGAAGCAAGAAATGTGATTGCTTCACCGCTTGCGAAGATCTTTGTATCCTCGCTCTCCACCGGAGTCGTACCTGAGGACTGGAGGGAGGCAAATGTAATGCCTCTCTTCAAGAAAGGAAATACGGAAATCCTCGGCAATTACAACCAGTCAGTCGCACGTCTGTCGTCTGCAAGGTGTTAGAAAGGATTCTGAGGGATAGGATTAAAGACCGTCTGGAAGAGCATGGCTTGATTAAAGGCAGTCAGCACAGCTTTGTGAGGGGCAGGTCACGCCTCACAAATCTTATTGAGTTCTTTGAGGATGTGACTAAACAAGTTGATGAGGGTCAAGCGGTGGATGTTGGTGTATATGGACTTCAGCAAGGCATTTGATAAGGTTCCCCATGGTAGGCTCATTCAGAAGGTCAAGAGGAATGGGATACAGGGAAATTTAGCTGTCTGATACAGAATTGGCTGGTCAACAGAAGATAGCGAGTGGTAGTGGAAGGAAAATACTCTGCCTGGAAGTCAGTGGTGAGCTGTGTTCCACAGGGCTCTGTTGTTGGGCCTCTACTCTTTGTCATTTTTATTAATGACTTGGATGAGGAGATTGAAGGATGGGTCAGCAAGTTTGCAGATGACTCAAAGGTTGGAGGTGTCGTCGACAGTATAGAGGGTTGTTGTAAGCTGCAGTGTGACATTGACAGGATGGCAATGGAGAGGTAGCAGATGGAGTTCAACCTGGATAGATGCGAAGTGATGCATTTTGGAAGGTCGAATTTGAAAGCTGAGTACAGGATTAAAGACAGAATTCTTGGCAGTGTGGAGGAACAGCGGGATCTTGGTGTGCAGGTACATAGATCCCTTAAAATGGCCACCAAGGTAGACAGGGTTGTTAAGAAAGCATATGGTGTTTTGGCTTTCATTAACAGGGGGATTGAGTTGAAGAGCAGTGAGATCTTGTTGCAGCTCTATAAAACTTTGGTTAGACCGCACTTGGAGTACTGTGTCCAGTTCTGGTCGCCCTATTATAGGAAAGATGTGGATGCTTTGGAGAGGGTTCAGAGGAGGTTTACCAGGATGCTGCCTGGAACGGAGGGCTTATCTTACGAAGTGAAGTTGACTGAGCTCGGACTTTTTTCATTGGAAAAAAGGAAAAGAGGGGACTAATTGAGGTGTACAAGATAATGAGAGGCATGGATAGAGTTGATAGCCAGAAACTTTTTCCCAGGGCAGAAATTGTTAACATGAGGGGTCATAGTTTTAAACTGTTTGGCGGAAAGTATAGAGGGGATGTCAGAGGTGGGTTCTTTACACAGAGTTGAGAGAGCATGGAATGTGTTGCCAGCAGTTGTGGAAGTGAGATCATTGGGGATATTTAAGAGACTGCTGGACATGCATATGGTCACAGAAATTTGAGAGGTCGTACATTAGGTTTACCTCACATGAGGATCAATGGTCGGCACAACATCATGGGCTGAAGGGCCTATTCTATGCTGTACTGTTCTATGCTCTATGTTCTAATGCACCTAACACTATGGGCAATTCAGCATGGCCAAGCGACCTAACCTGCACATCTTTGAACTGTGGAAGGAAACCAGAGCACCCGGAGGAAACCCACGCAGACACGGGGAGAATGTGCAAACTCCACAGAGTCAGTCGCCCGAGGCTAGAATCGAACCCGGGTCATTGACGCTGTGAGGCAGCAGTGCTAACCACTGAGTCACCATGCTGCCATGGACGGGAAATGTTGCCGGACTAGAAATCCGATGCTAACCCCATTTCCCTGCACTTGGCCCATATCCTTCCAAACCTTTCCTCTCCATCTATTTGTCCAAAATGCCTTTCAAACATTGTTTATGTACAATTCCAAGATAGTTTTTTTTTCTATGGACAAATTGGACCATGCTGTACAGCTCTACAACTATGAGCCTAAATCATTGTCCCCTTACTGGAAGCTTATGTGATCAGTTTTGCGCCAACTAGCTTTCTTTCCTTCTACTTAATGGAGGTGTGAAGGAAACAAGTGTCATTCCACACACAGGAAGGGAGTTGAAAAAGTAACTGTTTTCAGTCTGATCATGAAGTGGCATTGACAGAGATGAAAAAATGAACATGCGCACAATCAGATGGAGGAAGATGCATACCAGCAAGTATGAGGAAGATTTTTGTGGGTTCCTTCAAAAAACTAAATTTAACTTCCTGCTCAGAGTAACCAGCAAAGCAGCATTGGATGAGACTGGAAGAACAAGAGAAGACCAATGGAATTCTTTGGAATTGCAGAAGGTTGGAACCTGATCACCACCAGAAGGATAAACAGAAGAACAGGAGGCTGACAGCAAAAGAAGCAGTGAGACAACATTAAAGACCAGCTTAACCAAAACTGCATCTGTTGCTACGAGTGTAAGCTTTGAAAAGCTATAGTTGCCTACACTACTCGGCACGGCACTTATTAAAATAAACTGCTTTGTCATCTAAGGTCAGGAACAGATTCACAGTATTAAAACTAAAACCTTCCAAAGCTGAAGAAACAAAAATTCATTGTGCAACTTCAGGCAGTTTGCTGTTACTCTTTAGCTACATGGGCTATTATGCAAATTTTCAGATGGCCTGTCTTCCCCATTTGCCTTTGTCAATATACTTTTCGTTTTATCACTACTTCTGTCAATATACTTTTGCTTATTTCTGTTACCTTTCAGTTGCAATCAATCCCCAGCAACAGGCAGCCTGAGCAACAGGAAAGTTTCACATACTAATTTGGGTTTCCTTGAATATGTCTCTGAACAAAATGGTTTCTCACTTAATACCCAAAGTCAAAAAAAATCTAGGTAAGTCCACACTTCAGTTGAGAATACACAGTAGAGGATATCAAGAATTTAGTCCATATTTACATTAAAACAGCCACAAATTACATTTGTTTCCAGAGTTGGGTATTGAACAACAAAGGAGTAATTCTGTCACTGGTACAAGACCAAGAGGCCATGCAATGCAAACAGTTCATTCAAATGCGCATGCTCCACACAAGCCTTTGCCTATCAAACTCCATTAGCCTATTCTCAGATTCTTTTCAATCTCTCTTGTGTTTACACAATTATCTTTTCAACATGTCTATGCTATTCAAGTCAATTTCTCCACAAGGTGGCAAGTTCCACATCTTAACTATGCTACTTAATACTTACTGTGAAAATACCTTGAATCAATCAGGCACACAATATCTGAAACGGGGGCCATTTCTTCTTTCTCTCACTTGGGGCCATTTCTTCTTTCTCTCACTTAAAGAAAAGCGCACTTCGTCCCTTCCCCCTCAATCTTCCTATGAATAATCAACCTTGGCTACAAAGAACAACAGTTGTTACAAGTACTCAAGTGGCTAAAGTACAGTTGGTTAGGATGTTGTGGACATAAGGTGCTTTTACAAGGCTGTTCTGTTTTCTCTTCAAGTATTAGTGACACAACTCGTGGTCGACTCGCTATTCTGCTACAAACCGGGTCCAGGATGTTCGGTCTTCACAACATACAATGAGATATTTTACACAATCAAGAGACTTTTGCTGTTGCTGTAAAATTTATAGGAATGGAGAAATTCAAAGATAAATGAATAGAACTACTGGCCTATCTCAAGTCATATATAATCTACAGATTCAACCTCACGTCCCCATCTTATTTACACAGCATCTTGACTGCCTCTAGAACGTCTCCTTCCACTAATAGATCTGAAAAGTCATTCCAAATATCAATCATTTTAAGAGGAGAAACTTCCTGACATTGGTCCTGATCTTAACTTCCACCAGTGTCCATTCAGCTTCTTTTATCCCACAGCAATGGTTTGACTTCCAATACTGTTCACGCTAGACGATAATAAGTGGAAGAGTCCAAGCTTATCTAAAAGGCTCCTGAAAATTCAGGCCCAACCAGAGGGATAACTTCCTGACCTTTTGCTGCACATGTTCCATGAATGCTATGTTCCATACTAGTCACTGAAGTCCATGGTTTTAGTATGGACTTCAGTGACTAGTATGGAACATAGCATTCAAGATGCAACCAGCTAAACTGAGAGACAGCTGAGCTCAGCACATGTCTTTTATTCACATGAGAACAGTATGGAATACCAACAGGGCTGAGTCAATCACTCAGAGGTCTACCTCAGTCAGAGTCCAATTGAGTTGACACCATAAATTGTCTCTCTCATATTTTCCAATCAGAACAGTTTGCACCGAGCATATTTACAAATATTGAGAGATCGGGGCATCACCAACTCTACTCCCACTTTCCCTCCATCTTCACAACTGACCCAACTCAGATTACATGCAAGTCCAAATTGCTTAGCACATCATCTCATGCACTTCATTCATTACTTTCTCTCACTGATCCAAATTTTTATCGAAATTCAAATTTTACCTAATGAAACTTGAATCTAAAATATTTAGCCAAACAGTACACAGGGTCTGTGTTCCCCCATAAATGGCTCAATGACATTGTTACAATCCTCGTGTAGACTAATATTTCTGATAAAGATATTTAAATTTCTAGTGACTGACTGTGAGGATCACAAAATTTCAAGTCAAGACTTACTGTAACAAAAACTAAAAAACAACCAGACTTCATTCGACAATGTCAGACATCACCGGTTCAAGCCTCACACAGAGCTTGAGTGCGCACAATCTAAGCTTCAGTGCCGAATGTAGGAAGTGCTGCACTGTCAACAGTGCTATTAAAGAGTATTAAACTGCTGTTCACTGCATCTTATTGACAGCACTGTGTCCCTCTCAGGTTGGTATGAAAGGTCCAATGCCATTAATACAGAGACACGTGAGGAATAATGAAACGTAAAACTCAAGCAGAAAATGCTGGAAATATTCAGCTGGCCAAGCAGCATGAGGGGACATACAGACCAGGAGTTTCAGATCTGTGTCTGCTGATGAAACATCACTGACCTGAAACATTAACTCTCTGCTTCGCTCTTCACAGATCCTGCCTGGTCAGATTGTGAGCCAAAGTTTTAATCTATTTTGTATTCTCTCTGGCTCTAAACAGTGTTATAGCAAAAGCAAAATTAATAAATGCAGCAATTCATTTTTGTTTTCCTCAGCCAAAGTGGAAAGTCGCAATTAACAGTTCAGTACAACTAACACCACTGCAGTTGTTTCATTTCAATGTGAACCCTTCAGTTTTTTTTTGACAACACACACAGGAAAAAGAAGGATGGTCCTCAGTTCTCAATAGTTTTGATTCCCCAGTCAAGGCTGGATTGCCTTTCAATCATACATCTTTATTTGAGCTCCCTCACTACCCTATGCCAATGTTGGCCCATGCTGTCAACCTCCAATTCTCCTGCACCTTCCATGCACAGAGTGCTTCAATTGCATTCACTTTTGAGATCTTCATCAAGCCCCCGAATGTAATCACAGACTTTTTACAGTGCAGGAAGCAGCCATTTGGCCCACTGTGTCTGCACCAGCTCTCCCTGAACTAATCTCCTCCTGCTTTATCCCCCTGTAAGTACTCACCAACCAGCATCTACGATAGACATACTTTCCTATGTATCAAGCAGTCCCACTGCATTCAAGATCTATCTTAAGAAACAGAAGATTTTTGCCAAAAATATTTACACAGATTTTTATTTCAAAACATTTGTGCATCAAACTTGGATTTATGTAGAACTAGCTTACTTGTCAATCACTGACATCACGGCTTCAGCTTTCATTGTTACCTTGGTATTGGTAGGCTATTTTTCAAATATCAAGGAAACATTTGTTCCTCATGCTTGAATGAGGTGATATTCAGGAACAGCTATTAATACCAGGAGAGACAATCATGAAGAGCTTGCTTCCAGGTACTCCAGCCTCTAAACACGGGCATGAGAACTTGAAGATTATACACAAACCTACATCACAAACTTAAGATTACAGAGGGTTTTAATACCATCACAGGAAATGATGTCACCAACCCAAGGAAACCTAAACGCAAATAAAAAGCGGGCCATACCACCAATGCTTCACCGGAGGCTCATTGATCATGTTACCCAGCATGGTGACGAAACATCGGAGAACAAACCTTCCAGCTCAGTGAACAAACTTACATCCAGGGTTCTTATTTTGTTTTCAGTATTTAGTCCAAGGGACAGCATTTTAGGGCACTCAACCACTTCAATTTGTTCAGTTACTTCATGGCTGATCTGTCTATCTTTTCTTCCCATTTGATTCTGTACCCTTTACTAAAACGGTTTATCAAAAAGCAATGGATCTCAGTGTCAAAATGTGCAATCCTACCCCAAACTTCAATGGCTTATTTGAGAGACAGTTCTAAATATCTAGCCACCAGAATACATGAACATTAACTAGCCACAAAATGACATGACCCTCTCTTACTAGTATCCTGACATACAGATAAGGAAGGACACCACTTCAACTGGGACAACACATCCATCCTAGGACAAGCCAAAGAGAGACATGCACAGGAATTCCTAGAAGCATGGCATTCCAACTGGAACAACAAACACATTGACTTGGAGCCCATTTACCACCCCCTGAGAAAAAGAACAGGAAATGACATCACCAACCCAAGGAAACCTAAACTCAAATAAAAAGCGGGCCATATCACCAGTGCTTCACCGGAGGCTCATTGATGGTGTTATGGTGACGAAACATTTGAAAACAAACCTTCTAGCTCAGTGAGCAAACCTACATCCAGAACCTCAACCTGAGCTACAAATCTTCTCAAAATAAGAACCCTGACTGAAATGGTGAAGTATTGCCCATTTCCCATTACAGAGATGAGATAGTGGCACTAACCAACATTTTCGATTCACTCATGCAGTATTTATTATATTTCTCAAACTCCCCTTGAAGTGGTCAAGAGCCAATTGTTGAACTGTTGCAGTTTGTGCAGAGGAATCTCAAGGTTGAATCCAGTGACAATAAAGGAAGGACAATATACAGAGGAACCTTGACTATGCGAATTTCAGATTATCCGAACAAGATCGCAAGGTCCCGATGTACGGCTAAACTGTGTTATTCAGCATTCGATTAAGCAAACAAAATAGACAGCTGTAAATAAGCATACCAGCCCCTGCGATTCAAACTGGCCAGAGAACAACCTTATTTGAGACTCAAATATTATTATAATTCATCATGACATTAATGGATGGCACTTCCAGCAATATCAAATATGACAACAAACATTCTCCTCACAGCGTGCATAGTAAGAAGCTAAAACGTGCTACTACAAAGAGTGGTTAATGCAAATAGCAGAGAGACATTTAAATACAAAACTAAATAAGCACATGGGAGAAAGGTATTAAAAGATATGGTGTGCAGACATGGGAGGGAGACTTATGTGGATCCTAAACACCAGGAAGGATTGAATGGGCACTCCCTGCACTGTAAACTCTCAATGAGGAAACATTCAATGTAAAAAATATTCACCCTAAACAATTCAAGTTTTCTGTTAAAACTGCTCACGGTAAATGAATACCAGGCATTACAGGGCAGCTCAGGAGTGGAGTAAATTACTGCAGATGCTGGAATCTGTACTGAAAACAAAAAGTCATCCAGACTCAAAACATTAATTTCTCTCCACGGATGCTGCCTGACCCACTGTGTTCTCCAGCATTTTTCGTTTGCAGCGTAGGACTGGGTGTGAAAGTGCCTCAGGCATTTAGGTTCACAAAGACAGAACACATGTCAGCCCTTGTCAGAAGCAACTTCAAATTACCCTTTTTAGAGGGTCCAGTGAATTGAATAAATGCAACACAATAGCATTTGGAAGAATACCTAAACAACAATGGAAATTTGATCTGGTTATTAAGCATTCATGCAGGATGGACAGAGAGCTGGACACAAGCATGTTTGGATAAACTGAAAAGCTGGTTCAGAAGTTAACATGAAGCAATGCAGCTAACACTGCTTGCCATTAGAAAGCCATTTTCTTGCAGTTATTCAACGTGTCACTGAGTGACACCATTTAAAGGAAGGTCTCCAAGCAGGGATGAGCAACACTATAACATCAATATAAAAGCAACACCCTTGGAGCATGTGAAGAGAGGTAGCAACAGTGTCAGGTACAGGGAGTACAGTTCCTGAGAGCAATGGGTGAAACAAGGAACCTGTCACCACATATACTGCAAAGCTCGACAAGCAAGTCAATATATCAATGTAACTACGTCATTGGTTATTGGGTACATTTTGTGCTTAGTTACCTTTAACTATGGATCAGACATTTCCACTTTCTTACAGCACACTTTCCCAAATCTCTCTCAGCACAGGCTGACTCACTACATTACTGTTGCATTACCCAAAACAAACAGCACGTCTTATTACATTGAGAACTTCAAACGCCTGTGGATGAAGCGAGCATGTTAAGGAAGAGATCGCAGTTAAAAACACCTCCCTCAACAATTCCATCAAACTAATTGGCAAGGACATCACCAAGTAGAGACCTTATTTTTGAATCAACTGAAAGACCTGCAGATCACTAATGATTTATATAAAAATGGTCCCCAATAGGACTATCCTTTTGATTCATGTTGCCAAAACATTAGACAACAGTTATGGGATCATCTACTAGCAGAAGTTTAACAAATATTATGAAATATTATAATTGTATTCCTGTCTCCATGCAATCAGACAGAAGCTGAAAAACCACCATATACACACAAGTGGACACCTGGTGCTTAGTCATCTCAGCACACAAGTGACAGGTATTTCAACAATAAGATTATAACCCAAAAACCTTGATGCGCATACTTGATCCTTTGCTTCTGTGCCATAAATTACAAGCTGTTCCCAGCAATGCAAAGGGCGTCTGTTTTGCCACCTTCACTACTGGAACCTGCTGGGTCTGTGACATACTCTCCGAAAGTACCAGATGGGGAAACCAAGGGATTATAACACAATTTAAAAATGTTCTGTTAACTTGCATCAACAAATGTAAACAGGAGGGGCATATGTATAGTTCAAGCACCCCTCCTAATCTTTCTATTTTGGCTCTGTTTCCTTCGCACCTCTGTAAAGTGCTTTGAGACGTGTCTTTCCTCTGGGCTAGAGATGCCACATAATTGCATGTTATTGCTCTGTGATGCACCGACACCCCCGCCTTAGAGTCAACGGATAAATACCCAATCCATTAAATATTAGCTGGTACGTAGTTATTGACTTATAAATTTTCAACCAGAGGGCTCTTCTGTAAAGCTCTGCTGAATCCAGAGGGCTTCCCACGGACCTTCGGAAAAATCCCAGTGGAAACTTTACTGCCTCTCCAAGTGCGGGGAGCCTTCATTGTGCAGCTGGGAAGCTCTCTCAAAATTAAAGGCTACGACTGTTTAACAAAGGCATCCTACTGCTCATGTCAGATGCTGCCCTCTATAAACACAGCCTGTGTGAAGGTTATGCTGCTTCAAAGATGCCAAACATTCCCAGCTGGAAGGAGGATTCTGTATTGTACTTAACTATCCGAAGTGCTGAACACTGGCCCTCCCTGACTGCACTGGCCCACTTGCCCAATAGAGAAGCTTTAGCCATTTTAAAAAAAAGTCAAAAAATAGTGCCAGTGATTAACTCACGTGAACATACAAAGGTGTGGGAGATGGAAAAGGAGGAGGAGGGAAAGAGACGAAACAAAATCAAACTATAGATGTTATAAATAAATATAGCACACCACCAGTTGCCTGAAATCAACATTACCCCATGTGGCCACCTAGCACACCATTTGCCTACAATGCAACAACGTAACAGTGAATAAAGGATGCAGCTCATCCTGCCCACACAGCCCACGTAACATTACATCTGCCACCACATGACAGTTTGCAGGACACTACTTGGGGAGAGGGAAGAGATCAGGAAGGAAGCTCATTTGAGGTTTACGTAATTTTTGAGTTGTTTTTTCCCAGTGGAAACTGGGCTTTCCAAGAGCCAGCATTGGTGAAATGGCTTAAATGGCCTCCTTGAACTATAATCACATGATTTTAACTTCAAATTTTCCTTTTGGTGGCCTTGCTTTCTCAAACTAGAGATTAGATTAGATTACTTACAGTGTGGAAACAGGCCCTTCGGCCCAACAAGTCCACACCGCCCCGCCGAAGCGTAACCCACCCATACCCCTACATCTACATCTACATCTACCCCTGACCTAACACTATGGACAATTGAGCATAGCCAATTCACCTGGCCTGCACATCTTTGGACTGTGGGAGGAAACCAGAGCACCCGGAGGAAACCCACGCAGACACGGGGAGAACGTGCAAACTCCACACAGTCAGTCGCCTGAGGCGGGAATTGAACCCGGGTCTCTGGTGCTGTGAGGCAGCAGTGCTAACCAGAACAGATGAGAAGAGCAAAAGTTGCAAACTTCACGAGGTAAAATCTAAAACCTTCATATTTTGTCTTCTCCTTTCTTCCTCTCATTCAATTTTTACATGGTTTCTAGAACGGATGCATCTTGATAACACATCTCTCACTAGTCAAAGTGTTCAATTACTGTTTTCAACACTCAGGATGTTTTTACCCTCTCCCTCAGATGTGAGCTATCTTTGAATTTTAACCGAATCGTCAGCAACTGCACAAACCCTGTTCCTGCTTTACCTTCCTCTTATTCTGAGCTTCTGCCCTCTGGTCCTAGACTCTCCCACAAAGGGAATCAACCTTTCCACATCAAACCTGTCAAGCCCCTTTCAATCTTATATATTACAATAGGATTGTTCTCAATCTTCTAAATACTCATTGGTTAGGCCACTGTTGGAATATTGCGTGCAATTCTGGTCTCCTTCCTATTGGAAAGATGTTGTGAAACTTGAAAGGGTTTAGAAAAGATTTACAAGGATGTTGCCAGAGTTGGATGATTTGAGCTATAGGGAGAGGCTGAATAGGCTAGGGCTGCTTTCCTTAGAGTGTCGGAGACTGAGGGGTGACCTTATAGAGGTTTACAAAATTATGAGGGGCATGGATAGAATAAATAGGCAAAGTCTTTTCCCTGGGGTCGGGGAGTCCAGAACTAGAGGGCATAGGTTTAGGGTGAGAGGGGAAAGCTATAAAAGCGACCTAAAGGGCAACCTTTTCACACAAAGGGTGGTGTGTGTGGAATGAGTTGCCAGAGGATGTGGAGGAGGCTGGTACAATTGCAACATTTAAGAGGCATTTGGATGGGTATATGAATAGGAAGGGTTTGGAGGGATATGGGCCGGGTGCTGGCAGGTGGGACTAGATTGGGTTGGGTTATCTGGTCAGCATGGACAGGTTGGACCAAAGGGTCTGTTTCCATGCTGTACATCTCTATGACTCCAATGAGGACGGGCCCAACTTACTCAATCTTTCCTCATTAGACAATCCCTCTATACTTGGTATCCGCCTAGTGAATCTTTGCTGTACTATCTCCCATATCTGTATATCCTTCCTGAGATAAAGGGGTCCAAAACTGCTCTCAGCATTTCATCAGTGGTCTGACTCATGCCTATTAGAACCACTGCAATGGAGATGGACTTTGAGGAAAAAAAGGTCTACAGGAAGCCAAAGTAGTATTGGTGAAAGGTTTAAAGAGGTCCCTGAACCTCTCAGAAACAGCAAACTGAACAACAGGAAGCACAAACCAGAGATGACAAGAGAGTGAGAATGAAATCACAACAAATCATTTTGAAATTTATCATTTGTGGCTTGTCTTGATAAGCGTAAGATAAAAATCTTCAGTCAAGTGTACCCCTTTTCAACAAGATTCAAGTTATGCGCTAGCATTTCTAGTGCTCCAAAAAAGTAGTTATATTTTTCCACATTCTGTGGACGTAAAAATATTCACAATTCCTCTAAACAATGGAATGGCTCAGACATACAGGCTTCTCCTCCACACCAGATTTACTGACGTGCTTTCTCCAAGCTAACCCTTCACAGCCTCAGTACCCTCTCCAGGACAAAGGTTACAGTGTCAGTAGCTAATTAAACAGAATCTAACTCAGATTTTCTTACAAGTAAATAATTAATTGAATATTCAGCATCAAGATGAAACACTAGTTTGCAGCACTTCAAATAAATCTGAAAACTGTCCCTTCAATATGACAGAAAACCACTTCAAAGACAATACAATATCTAGAATTTGCATAGTGCCTTTAACATTGCACTGTGCTTCAAGACGCCTCATAGGCACAGTATGAAGTATTAGCCAGATAGAGACATTGGAGTATAAAACTTGGACAAAGAGGGAAGTTAACAGTCCGTAAGACATCAAGTTAATTAACATTACTCCTTTCCAAAGGTGGCATGTACTCGTACAGTATTTAACAGGATAACTGCAGCACAGTTAAGCGAGAAGGTATAAAGTGAACTGGGATGTCACCCTCATGTCACAGAGTCACAGAGATGTACAGCATGGAAACAGACCCTTCAGTCCAACCCGTCCATGCCGACCAGATGTCCCAACCTAATCTAGTCCCACGTGCCAGCACCCAGCCCATATCCCCCCCAAACCCTTCCTATTCATATAGCCATCCAAATGCCTTTTAAACGTTGCACTTCCTCTGGCAGCTCATTCCATACACATACCACCCTCTGCATGAAAAAGTTGTCCCGTAGGTCTCTTTTATATCTTTCCCCTCTCACCCTAAACCTCTGCCCTCTAGTTCTGGACTCCCCCACCCAGGGAATGTTCTTGGCTTAAACATTGAGGAAAATCATCATTGTCAGAACCATTACAAAACTAACGTCCCCCAGTTCCAATTCACACAGCACCTATCAGAGATTTGCAAGTTTTTCCAGGTGACTCTTCAAATTCATTGAAGCTCCCAGAAGCCTGCTCCATAATCAACTTGAATGAAAGGCTCCAACCCTCGTTGAACTTATTGATGATAGCACAGGCTTGTATGTTTCAACTTATCCAGAGAAGTTATCAGGAATAAAATTGGTAAAGACAATGGTGTGTTAAGACAGATGAAAAGTAGGATGGAAATGGTTGTCAGCTCTGATGAAAATCAAAAGTCTTGCATTTATAAAGTGCTGCGTATTATCACAGGAATCCTAAAGTTTACAGCACTGAGTCCATTTGAAAGTCACACTAGTTACACAGAATACGCAGAAGCCAACCCATGCAAAGCTTGGTGATAATAACCAGATCATTTGTTTGAGATGCTGACTGAAGGGTGAATATTGGCCAGGGTGTCACATAATTCTCCAGCATTTCTTCAAAACAGTGTAGCGGATTCTTGAGGAGGCAGATCCAGCCCCAGATTAACAGCTCCTCTAAATACTGTACCTCTAACAATGCAGCACTCCATGACTGCACTGGAGCATCAGCCTTGAGCTTCTGTGTTCATATCCTGGAATGGGACTCGATCCCACAACCTTCTGACTCAGAAGTGGGTGTGCTACCCACTGAGGCATAATTGATATTTCTCCTGCTGGGTGAGAAAAATCTCTTGGTAGGTTCCCAAATGTATTCTTTTCGTTCAGAGTCAATTGTTCGCTCATTGCAAACCTTTCTACATTAAAGGTACTGCATAAATGCAAGTGGCTTTATTTCCACAATCTATAAAGAATGGACTTGCATTCATATTGTGCCTTTCTCCGTCAAGACAAAGAACCTGCAGCCAATAAATAACAGCAGCTACACTTCAAAAGTTATGATGTGGCAAACACGGAAGTCATTTTGTATACAGCAAGATACCACAAACAGCAATAATGACAAAATAGCCTCCTGCGCTTTTTATTTTGAAAAGACGTACCGCACTAGAAAAATGAGTGGGTTAGATCAAAAGCAGTTGTTCAAGAATCAAAAGAATTGCCAAGCACAGTTAGAGACAGAAAGACACAAAGTCCAGATTTTGAAAACCAAGACTTGACAGCCTTGTCCTGGCAGCAATTAGAGTCAGAGATGTACAGCATAGAAACAAACCCTTCAGTCCAACTCGCCCATGCTGACCAGATATCCTAACCTAATCTAGTCCCAATTGCCAGCACTTAGCCCATATCACTCTAAACCCTTCCTACTCATATATGTATCCAGATGCTGCAATTGTACCAGCCTCCATCACTTCCTCTGGCAGTCCATTCCATACCTCTGCGTAGATCTCTTTTATATCTTTCACCTCTCACCCGGAACCTATGCCATCTAGTTCTGGACTCCCCCTCCCCAGGGGGAAGACTTTGTCTATTTATCCTAACCATGGCCCGTATGATTTTATAACCTCTAGAAGGTCACCCCTTAGCCTCCGACACTCCAAGGAAAACAGCCCCAGCCTTTTCAACCTTTCCCTTTAGCTCAAACCCTCCAATCCTGGCAACATCCTTGTAAATCTTTTCTGAACCCTTTCAAGTTTCACAACATCCTTCCAATAGGAAGAACAGAATTACACGCAATATTCCAAAAGTGGCCTAACCAATGTCCTGTATAGCCGCAACATAATCTCCAAACTTCTGTACTCAATGCTCTGACCAATATAGGAAAGCATACCAAATGCCTTCTTCACTATCCTATCTACCTGCGGCTCCACTTTCAAGGAAATATGAACCTGCACTCCAAGGTCTCTTTGTTCAGCAGCACTCTCCAGGACCTCACCATTTAGTGCTCAGTACTGCTCTGATTTGATTTTCCAAAATGCAGCACCTCTCATTTCTCGAAATTAAACTCCATCTGCCACTCCTCAGCCCATTGGCCCATCTGATCAAGATCCTGTTGTACTGAGGTAACCTTCTTCACTGTCCACTACACCTCCAATTTTGGTGTCATCTGCAAGCTTATTAACTATACCTCCTACGTTCACATCCAGATCATTTACATAAATGGCAAAAAGTAATGGATCCAGCATCAATCCTTACGGCGCACCACTGGTCACAAGCCTCCAGTCTGAAAAGCAACTCTCCACCATCACCCTCAGTCTTCCACCTTCAAGCCAGTTCTGTATCCAAGTGGCTAGTTCGCCCTGTGTGCCATGAGATCTAACCTTGTTAACCAGTCTCCCATGAGGAACTTTGTCAAATGCTTTACTGAAGTCCATATAGATCACACCTACCGCTCTGCCCTCTTCAATCCTCTTTGTTACCTCTTCAAAGAACTCAATCAAGTTTGTTAAACATGATTCCCATGCACAAAGCCAGTCCTTACCTTTCCAAATGCATGTATATCCTGTCCCTCAGGATTCCCTCCAACAACTTGCCCATCACCAATGTCAGGCTCACCAGTCTATAGTTCCCTGGCTGGTCCTTACCACCCTTTTTAAACAGTGGCACCACGTTAGCCAACCTCCAAGTCTTCTGGCACCTCACCTGTGACTATCGATGATTCAAACATCTCAGCAAGGGACCCAGCAATCACTTTCCTAGTTTCCCAGAGTTCTAGGGTAGACCTGATCAGGTCCTGGGGATTTATCCACTTTGATGCTTTTCAAGACATCCAGCACTTCCTCCTCTGTAATATGGACATTTTTCAAGATATCACCATCCATTTCCCCACATTCTATATCTTCCATGTCCTTTTCCACATTAAACACTGATGCAAAATACTAGTTCAGTATCTCCCCCATCTCCTGCAGCTCCACACATAGATCAGCAAGGCAGCCTTTGAGGGCCCTATTCTCTCCCTAGCTACCCTTTTGTCCTTAACCCTATTGGCCAAAACTACCTCATGTCCCTTTTTTGCTGTCCTAATTTCCCTCTAAACTACACTCCTACTGCCTTTATACTCTAAGGATTGACTCGATCGCTGCTGTCTATACCTGACATATGCTTCCTTCTTTTTCTTAACCAAAACGTCAATTTCTCTACACCATCAGCCTTGTCTTTCACATGTTTCTGGACTCTTGTTATTTTTTGAAGGAGAATTCTGAGGGTGGAAACAAAAGACGAAAGAGGATAATCAGATGGATGAATAACATTGAGACATGAACCTATGGAAGCTTTAAAAAAAAGCCAGAGAAACAGCAAGACTATAGCAACTAATCCCCAAACAAATCGCAGGATTACTCCCTCAGCATTGCATAGATACTGTCAACCTAGATTTCTGTGCTTAAGTCTCTGAGGCAAAACTGGAATCCACAATCTTCTAATTCCGAGGCCAAAGTACGACCCCCTGAGTCACGCTATGAAACCTATAGTGAGGCTTTGGTTCTTCACATTGCACTTTGTTTGACCATTTGGCCCATTAAGGCTGCTCCTCCATTTGATCATAGCTGATAAGTTTCTCAATCCCATTCTCCTGCCGACTCTACGTAACTCTGGATCCCTTTACCGATCAAGAACCTACCTCTGTCTTAAATAGACACAGTGACTTGGCCTCCACAGCCTTCTGCAGCAATGGATTCCACAAATTAATCACCTTCTAGCTCAAGAAATTCCTCCTCACTTCAGTTCTAAAAAGGTCACCCCTTCACTCTGAGACGGTGCCCTCAGGTTCTAGTCTCTGCTACTACTGAAAACATCTTATCAAGGCTTCTCAGTATTTAGCCAGTTTCAATCAGATTCCCTCCTCATCCTTTAAACTCTGTCACTATTCATTTGCAAATTATTGATCTATACATTTAAACTGAACAAATACCCCAGAGACACATGATGCAAGTACTCAGGAAAGCAGACTAAGACATTTCTATACATTGTACGACAAGGTACGTGCACGATGTAAAGACCACCAATTTGAGAATAAATGTAACTTTCAACAGTACATTCTAATTATAGAAGTAACAACCAAAACGTACTCCAAACGAGAGCTGGCATTTGACAGCAAGAACATGTAACAGCTGCTAGTTCCGGCCTGTATCCAAACATATACACAATTGTTTATGGCTTTGAAAACTAGGAGTGCCACCTAATTACTGTACAGGGTCCAAACCATCCTCCAATATCGACTCTGAGGCACCGACAGAAACACAAGTTAATAAAGCTAATGGTTGCCTGCTATGTTTTAAACAAAAGGTGTGTGGAGGTAACAAATGCCTGCATTGAGTTATATATAACGAACACTGGGGCAAAAGGCCATTTGACCTGACAAACCTATGCCAGCATTTATGCTTTACACATTCTTCCTCCCATGTCTCTCGGCACTTTCCTTTTTCCTTCATATTTTATCCAGTTTGTTATTAAATCTACTTTACTTTTTGAATTCAGTCTTGGGTTGAGAGTCACCAGGATGGCATTTATCATTTATCAGTGGTCACTCTGTAGCGAGCTGGCTTCATGAAGTGTTGCAAGGTAAAAATACAACAGAAGGCAATGTGGCAGTGACACACCAGAGTCACATGGAATTGACAGCATACATTAATGTCTAAATACCCATATAGAGAGATCCCTTTCTTTCAAATAGCTGTTGAGTGGTGTCAATTGGACATAGAGGGAAAGGATCTGAAACCAGTCAAGTATACTTTGGGAAGTTAAGAACAAGGGGCCACTGATAAAAGGTTAAATGTAAGAGATTTGGAATGGAAAGTTAGGAGAACCTGGAAATCACTTCTGGAGTTGAGGAATAAAAGGTTCTCAACATTGGATTGGGCAGTTGGATGAAGGAAAAGGAAGGGCTACCCCAGAGTTTGGACTCTGATGTGAGAATCGGAGCCACACTTGATGCCAAAACTAATGGTCATCAACAACTTCGCTCCCTTTAGACGTGAAATGCAAAGCTCTTCATAAAACGTGCTTAACAAGCTGCCAAGTCAGAGACAGATAAAGCAGGTGATCAAAAGCTTAGAAATACATTTTATAAACGGCTTTGTCAGAAATAGATGGAAAAGGTTGTGGGAGGAGCTGCTGAGAACTGGGTCATGGTAGCTTAAGCCTCTGCCCTTTCAGTGGGATAAAGGAGAGCTGCATAACAAGGGAAGAATGAAGAAAGAAAGATTACAGAGGAAGATTTGAAAAGCAGTCACCTGCCCCAGTCTTGCACAGCTCTGACAAGATCAATGACAGAAATACACATTTTCAACCCTCTGCATCTGCTAAACAATTCTGTGTGCTAAGAATTAAACTAAAAACTCCAGTAAGAGTTGATTTGCTAATTAATCAGCTTTCCCTCAAGCAGCTCTTTCTTATATCTGTCCTGATGAGTGCAGGAGAAAACGCTTCAACTGCATGCTTTTTTTTTTACAGCAATATTCAAGTTCCACACAAACAAGACACTTATTGGTTGCAGTTCTTATCAAGAGGGATGTGTTACACACTCCACTAGCCACTGGTCTGCAGACACTGCCGGCAGCAGGTTTGAATTAGGAACAGGATATTTTTCAATAATTATCAGGAGGTTGGTTTTAAAATCAAAGTAGCCAAGAAAATATCTGACTGAGCAATGAAGGAGCTGTGCTTACCTAATCGAAGCTCCCCAAAGTTTCCACATCCAATCTTCTTGCCAACCCTGAAGTTTGGTCCAACCATAAGAACCCCAGATGACTGGTTTGAGCCAGGACGAGTGCCATGGGGACTCCGCGACGTCTGCTTATTAGGTCGCCGAATATCTTCCCCTTTCTCCTTCTCTCGGTCCCTGCTTGTTCGACCAGATTCCATAGCAGACAGCTGCTCACTGCTGATCAAAGTCAGTCCAGAGCTCTTGTGTTAAATGCGCCAACCTGGTGGGCAACACTAAGACCGTAAGTATAGTCAAAAGTGGTCATTGAAAAGCATTGTCGTCTTCAGATCTCATAGCCGTCCATCCCCTTATCGCCAGGCAAACCAATTAACTGACTCCGTCCTCATGGGTACTTCTCATTCACATTGGTTATGTAAAAAAAATGAACTCTGAAAAACAGAAATGAAATTTTTTTTTTAAACAATTCCTTATTCAAGTGAAGCATTATAATAAAACCATATTGATCATATTGATAAATTCTATTTGGGTTTGTTAGAACAACAGTCATTATCCATCCAGAGTCAACCACATTACTGTGGGTCTGAAGTCACGTGTAGGCCAGACCAGGTAAGGACAGCAGTTTCCTTCCCTAACTGACATTAGTCAACCAGATGGGTTTTTCCAACAATCGACAATGAACTTGTGTTCATTATCAGACTCATAATTCCAGACTTTTTTTTATTGAATTCAAATTGCACCAGCTGCCATGGCAGGATTTAAATACCAAGTCCCCAGAACATTGTCTGGGCCTCTGGATTAACAGTCCAGCAAGGCCATGGTCTCCCTCTTTGCTCACAGCAGTTCGAACATGGAGTGAACCATCACCATCACATCGACTGCTTAAAATAAACACATCTGCACTGTAAGATCAATATGTGAGAAGAAAGGAATGAGATGTGCTGATAGGGCCCAACAAAGTTAAATGTGAGGAAGAGCTGGTGAATCATTAACACTGGCATAGATCTCCTGGGTCAAATGGCCTGTTTCTGCGTTGTAAATTCACAGGAAAAGCAGGTGAAAAGCAAGACTTTGAATATATAATTGCAAAACATTCCTAGACTACCCCCAATCAGAAGAACACTGGTTTTAAATCAAAGCAGTTATTTTGTGTCTCAAGGACTGATTTCTGTCATAAGAATCAGCAAAGAACTCTACTCAGTATCTTGGACATCTTAAGTTCCCTTTAAAAATTATTTCAGTGCCAAAATAATGGTAAAACAAGAATCAGTCTATCACAGGATCTGTAGTAAAATGCAACATTTACTTGAGCCTTTTATAAAATGTGTAAAATCAAAATTGAGACACTCGACAGAAATTCAACAATACAGAAATCAATAAATGACAAATTGCTCTGGTGGCATGCATAATTTGCATACATAATAAAAGACATACATAAATTCAAAGCATCAAGACAAAAATAAAACAAATCTAAATGATTTATGCTTTTTGACTATTTTTGCATCTTTTGATTTTCTTTCTTTGCATATCATTCAAGTTGTGTGTCAAACATGAATATGTGCAAGTTCAGAAAAAAAATCAAAAATTGAATCAAATTAACCAGAACACCACTTTTCTAATTTGAATGCAACTGTAACAGTAAAATTTACATGTAAAACTGAAAACTATTTCTGAAGAGGAGTCACACTAGAAGCAAAACATTAACTCTTTCTCTCTCCACAGAAGCTGCTGAGTTTCTCTAGCATTCTGTGTTCACTTGAAAATGATTTTTGCTCATGCTTTTATAACAGATCTTGGTTGGAGACAAAAAAAAAACCTGCAGTTTGCTGGAATCCAAAACAGACAGGCAGGAGGCTGAAAAAACACAGCAAGCCAGGCAGTATCAAGAAGTGGAGAATTTGATGTTTTGGGTGTAACCCTTCTTCTGGACTCTGGGTGGGTGTGGGGGGAGCTGCAGATAATGGGGGTGGCAGGGGCAGGGAGTGAAGTGGGGATAGGTGAAGATAGCTAGAGGGTATGACCTGGTTGGTCAGTGGAAAGAATGAATTCGGTTGGTGCCAGGGAGCAGTGGAAGGGAGGGGGAGGTGCTGGGAAGGGAGTCAAGGGATGGGGAAGGAGGTTATTTGAATGGGGGGGGGGGGGGGAGGGGGAAGATAGAGACTCCCTCCCCCTTCTTGACCTCACCATTTCCATCTCCAGCAATAGTCTCCAGGCAGACATTTATTACAAGCCTACAGACTCCCATAGCTACCTGGACTCCACCTCCTCCCACCCAGTATCCTGCAAGAACTTAACCCCATTCTCCCAATTCCTCCACTACCATCACATATCCTCTGACGATGAGACATTCCACTCACAAGCTTCCCAGATGGCCACCCACCTTGAAGAACGTGCTTTTCCTCCCCTTGTCATTCAGACAGCCATCCGCTGCACCACCTCCATTCCCTATTCAACCGCTCTAATCCCCCACCTCCCAAAGCAATAAAGACAGAGTCTCTCAGTCCTCACCTATCACCCCGCCAGTCTCTGCATCCAACGCATCATCCATAAACATTTCTACCAACTCCAACTAGACCCCACCACCAAGAACATCTTCCCCATCTCTCTCCACAGCCCTCCCTGAACCCAGCGAACCTAACCTCCCCCAGCAACCGAAAAAGATGGAAAACTTGCCAGTACATCACCTACCTCACTGCCATCCAGGGCCCCAAACAGTCTTTCCAGGTGAGACAGAGATTCATCTGCCTCTCCTCCAACCTAGTTTATTGCATCCAGTGCTCCCGATGTGGCCTTCTCTACATCGGGGAGACCGAACGTAGGGGGCGACTGGACCTCCCAGTCACTGCCCATTTCAATTTCCCCAACCACTCCCGTTCTGACATGACTGCACCGTTGCCAAAATGAACCACAGTGCAAGTTGGAGGAACACCACCTCATCCTCCACCTGCTCAGCCTACAGTCCAGAGGACTCAACATTGAGTTCTCCAATTTCAAATAACCACCCTTCCCATCCTCTGACTCCCTTCCCAGCCCTTCCCCCTCCTTTCCTTTCCACCAACTAGATTCCCTTCTCCCACTGACCAATCAGGTCATAGCCTCTACTTGTCTTCACCTATCCCCACTTCACCCCTCCCCCCCCCGCCCCATCACCCCCTTTTATCTGCAGCTCCCTTCAACATCCACCCCCAGTCCTGAAGAAGGGCGATGCCCGAAACGCCAACTTCTCAACTTCCTGATGCTGCCTGGTTTGCTGTGTTCTTCCAGCCTCCTGCTCGCCTACTTTATTAACAGATCTTGTCATATTGTAATGTCCTGCAATTCATAGGGTGAAAGGAAAGGCTGGTAGGGATAGGGAATGCTGGATGACAAAAAAAATCGAGGGTTTGGTTAAGAAAAAGAAGGAAGCATATGTAAGGTAGAGACAGGATAGATCAAGTGAATCCTTCGAAGAGTATAAAGGCAGTAGGAGTATACTCAAGAGGGAAATCAGGAGGGCAAAAAGGGGACATGAGATAGCTTTGGCAAATAGAATTAAGGAGAATCCAAACACTTTTTACAAATACATGAAGGACAAAAGGCTAACTAGGGAGAGAATAGAGCCCCTCAAAGATCAGCAATGCGATCTTTGTGTGGAGCCGCAGAAAAAGGGGGAGATACTAAATGAGTATTTTGCATAGATGGTGACATCTTGCAAAATATCCATATTACAGAGGAAGAAGTACTGAATGTCTTGAAACGGGTAAAGTTGGATAAATCCCCTGGACCTGATCAGGTGTACCCAAGAACGCTGTGGGAAGCTAGGGAAATGATTGCTGGGCCTCTTGCTCAGATATTTGTATCATCGATAGTCACAGGTCAGGTGCTGCAAGACTGGGGGTTGGCTAATGTGGTGCCACTGTTTAAGAAGGGTTGTAAGGACAAGCCAGGGAACTATAGACCAGTAAGCCTGACCTTGGTGATGAGCAAGTTGTTGGAGGAAATCCTGAGGGACAGGATGTACATGTATTTGGAAAGGTAACGACTGATTAGGGATAGTCAACATGGCTTTGTGAGTGGGAAATCATGTCTCACAAACTTGATTGAGTTTTTTGAAGAAGTAACAAAGAGGATTGATGAGGGCAGAGCAGTAGATGTAATCTGCGTTCGACAAGGTTCCCCATGGGAGACTGATTAGCAAGGTTAGATCTCATGGAATACAGGGAGAACTAGCCATTTGGATACAAAACTGGCTCAAAGGTAGAACACAGAGGGTGGTGGTGGAGGGTTGTTTTTTAGACTGGAGGCCGGTGACCAGTGGAGTGCCACAAGGATCGGTGCTGGGTCCAATACATTTTGTCATTTATGCAAATGATTTGGGTGCGAGCATAAAGAGGTACAGTTATTAAGTTTGCAGATGACACCAAAATTGGAGGTATAGTGGACAGCAAAGAAGGTTACCTCAGATTACAACAGGATCTTGACCAGATGGACCAATGGGCTGAGAATTGGCAGATGGAGTTTAATTCAGACAAATGCGAGGTGCTGCATTTTGGGAAAGCAAATCTTAGCAGGACTTATACACTTAATAGTAAAGTCCTAGGGAGTGTTGCTGAACAAAGAGACCTTGGAGTGCAGGTTCATAGCTCCTTGAAAGTGGAGTCGCAGGTAGATAGAATAATGAAGGCGGCATTTGGTATGTTTCCTTTATTGGTCAGAGTATTGAGTACATAAGTTGAGAGGTCATGTTGCAGCTATACAAGACATTGGTTAGGCCACTGTTAGAATAATGCGTGCAATTCTGGTTCCTACCTATCGGAAAGCTGTTGTGAAACTTGAAAGGGTTCAGAAAAGATTTACAAGGTTGTTGCCAGGTTTGGAGGATTTGAGCCACAGGGAGAGGCTGAACAGGCTGGGGCTGTTTTCCCTGGAGCGTTGGAGGCTGAGGGGCGACCTTTTGGAGGTTTACAAAATTATGAAGGGCATGGATAGGATAAATAGGCAAAGTCTTTTCCCTGGGGCCGGGGAATCCACAATTAGAGGGCAAAGGTTTAGGGTGAGAGGGGAAAGATATAAAAGAGACCTCAGGGGCAACTTTTCCACAGAGTGGTACATGTATGGAATGAACTGCCAGAGAAGTGGTGGAGGCTGGTACAATTGCAACATTTAAGAGGCATTTGAATGGGTATATGAATAGGAAGGGTTTGGAGGGATATAGGCCGGGTGCTGGCAGGTGGGACTAGATTGGGTTGGGATATCTGGTCAGCATGAACGGGTTTGACCAAAGGGTCTGTTTCCATGCTGTACATCTCTAGGACTCTATAGGGGTTATGTCCTTGAAAACTTCATAAATCGTAGTATTCACAAACATAGACTGCAGTGTGTATCATCTCCTCCAGAAGTAATTTCCTTCAATTTTGTTTTAATACCTTCAAATAAGTGAAGGTCAGACTCTCAGTAGCAAGGGAAAAGGTGCACAGTACATTTTTGTGGGGTTAAGAAAATTTGTATATAACGAGACTTAACTGCAAATGGACTTTAAGTCATAAATTTGTCAACAAAGTCATCTTTGAAAGTCACTTAAGATATGGAGAGAGTTAGATCATTTGCTATACGATTTGCTCATTGTAAAAATAGATTCTAACAGCACATCACACATACACATACATGGATAGCTCTCAGCATTTTTGAAAATAATAAGGTGCAACCATAAAATCTTGTTTTCAAATAGAAGGTATATATCTATGACCAGACTGCAGTTACATCAAACAAACATATTTATTTAGTGTTTTTATTCAAATAATCCAGAGTTTTAAACTAGGGTTCCCTGGAAGCCAAAAGAAAGGTTTTGGGCGCATCCCTGAAGACTTCTATGTAATTTTTAGCTCACGTGAATTTTTCTTTTCATAACATCAACAAATAATGGTTACAAATCATTTAAATAATCATTTGGAGATAAAATGCAAACTTTTTTAGATAACTACAACTAAAGCATGGTTCTATGTGATTTTTGAGAAGATTTGTAGCTCAGATTGAAGTTTTAGATGTAGGTTTGCTCGCTGAGGTTGAAGGTTCATTTCCAGACGTTTCGTCACCCTTCGCCTGAGACTCATTGAAGATGTTACCTAGTAGGGTGACGAAACATCTGGAAATAAATCTTGCAGCTCAGAGAGCAAACCTACATCCATGGCGCTTTCTTTCCGTGGCTTTTGTTTTTGGACCTTTTGCATAAAGCAATCCAACTAGAAAAGGTTAGCTCAAAGAAGGTGCTAAAGAGCCACAAAACAGCTTCCAAGCCACAAGGCTAGTATTACAAGGGACCCCTGTAATACTAATAAAGCAAGCCCTTGACTTAGCGAGTGCATTACCTCACCATTCATCACCTCCACTTTACGAATGCAGTGCTCAATCTCTGCTTCTGATTGCCCCAGAGCCAGAGACCAGAGTTCTGGATCCAAATTCGGAACAGACAGACATTCAACCGAATCCTAATGTCTGATGGGTAGTGGTGACCATCCCACCATATGGGCTACACGTGTGCACAAAACGAGCTCCCTGCTATAAGTGTTAACCACCTTATGAGCCACTATAAACATTTTTCAAATCCTTCCATATTATTCTTCAAGGTTAGGGTATGAAGAATTTTTTTCAAAAGCAACAGTTATGGTCTCACGTCAATAGTTGATTTGACTGTTCAAATTTTGTGAATTTTTCCTCAGATTCTCAGTATGCTCTCCACGTCATTTCAATATTTCTGTGCGCCTGAGTGTTATCTCACACAACTCAAATCTGGTCCAACTACCATTCAAATGAGTTTTAGCTATCATGAGTGTGGATCAGTCACATATCTCCAGACTCCGGTAGCCATTTGCAGTAACAAGAGAGAGTCAGTTACTGAACACAATGAAAGTTAAGATTATAAATGAACCCAGTAAAGGGAAATTCTATTCCCAAGATAATGTACTCAGTACAAGCACAGTATCCACAACGTTGCAATTACTGACATAATGGCTGCATTCTCAATGCTCTCCATATAAATCAGGATGAACCGCAGCCAACTAATTGCCATCAAAAATAATGGGCCATTCTTCACAGCAGAAAGGTCAAATGCTGCCACAAACCAGGCAGTGACAGCCCCAACCCATCTGGAGAGAAGCCTCCCCCCCAAAGTAATGTGTAATGACACTGACTGCATTCTGCCAATCCTATCAGTAAAACAGAGGCTGTTACTGTAACTGTGAAATCATGTCTCACCTCGGGTGGTCCGCCTTGGAAAGGCAGAAAGCTGCCAGTTAATGTATACGGCTGCGCTGCAAGTTCCTCGGTAATGGAAATAGAAGCTTCAGAAAACAACCCGAGTTAACTTAAACAGTAGCATGCTCCACATCTGTAGCATTTAATTATAAAAGGAGAGAGGACTCAGATGCTTCATCTTTGAGCAATAAAGCAGACAGCCTCCCTTAGATATCCCCACTGGGTTTATGACAGAACGCATGCATTTATATAGAACCTTTGACAGCCCCATTACACTTCACAGTCAATGAAGTACTTTTGAAATGAAATCACTGTCTTAAGGCAGGAGACGTGGCAATCAATCTGCACTCTGGATTCCCACAGGGGAGTGGGACGGATTAGCTCAGCTGGCCAGACAGCTAGCACGTGGATCAAATAACGGCAATCACACAGGATTTGATTCCTATTCCACTTGGGACCTACCCCATCACCCTAACTAGAGCAGAGTAACATGGCACTTTGCCAGAGTTCAGTGGACAATCACTGAGAGCTTGTCTTCAGGCAGCAAACTTCAAGTCCTTATTCCCACAAAATGCAACAGCTTTGAAGAGTAGATGGATTCTTTTGGGCAAGGTTAAGTGATACATATTGGACTGGCAAGTGAAAATTCCCTTGCTCTTCAAACTAGTGCCGGTGAATCTTGGCATCCATCTGACGGGATGGATATAGGCGGTATGTCTAAAAGTGTAAAGCTCCCTCAGCACTGTCACAGAATTGCTGGTTTAGAGTACATTTTCAAATCACAACTTTCTGACCAAGAGGCAAGAGCACTGAGACACAGCTAATATCTTTTATCAACATGGGCCATAGTTATTGCTGGCTGATCTGTAGTTTAGCAATTTAAATCTGGATATGAAGACTTATTTCAATACAGATAACACCCCAAGTAGCACCAGATTAGATAAAAGGTGATCTCAATTCAAAGTCTCTCATTTTAAATTATCTGATGATTCAAGTTTATTTCTGTGCTGAATCCCATCTTTCACATTAACATCACTGATTAATTTCGACCAAACCTCAGCATAATAATTACTCTGTATCAGTGTACTGTCTATAAAAATACTCCAACATAATTTTACTCTTCTGCAATATTGCACTCCGCTTTCCAACTGCCATTCCCTGAGATGGTGCACCAAGTGCAACCCACCATGGTTTTTATCCCAGTAAAGTTAGTGTGTGTGTATATGACTTTCAACAATTAAATTGGGTCATCTCAGATTTGCTTTTGCTGCTTCAATCCTTTCACTGAATGGTTGATTGTACTCTCCAATGATTAAAGCCAAACCACACACAATATGTAGCCAAACGTCATTAAGATCTGTGGCTTCCTTTCCCGAAAGCAGCTGGAGATGCCACAGCCAAACGCAGAACAATATTTTACAATAATGAGATGCATATAGCAAAGCTCAAAAGTATTCTTTAACCTCCAATGTTCACTGTCACCCAGAGGTACAGGTTCTAACAGCAGGACAGCTAAGTAATGGATCCAAATGTGCAATTTTAAGTGTGAGAACTCAAACGTTGCATCAGACAACTATTCAAACTCTGGAGGAAACATTCCACATTTTCTCTCCGGCCATGATGCATTAGTGCTCCCCCACCTCCATTCAAATCTCCTTTGCCAGATTAAATGATAACATCCCAGCATTATCCTTGCTGCAAGACTTCCTACTGTGGAAATCATCTTTCAGATGGGTTCTCAAGTTGATCATATTACAACCTTACAGCCGAATGAAGTCACTAAATTAACAGACTAGGAGTAATGAGTTTCCCGAGGCTGTCCCCAGAAATTTAAACCCGTTAATCCAACCAGTAGATTTTAAACTTTTTGAATATCAGAGAATGAGCTTTAGACAGACACCAGTTCAGTGTTCAACAAGCATATGATTGCATCTTAACTGCAATTTAATAAATAGTCCAAAAGGTGTCATAAGCCAACAGAACAATGAGTGCACAATTTGGGGATTCATATGAACCAAAAATGTTCCTTGGTAGGAAATTCTGGGATGAGTTAGAATATAAAACAGATTACAACAGGCAGACTTAATCTTGAAATTACATGGAAACCACAGAGAGGTACCTGTGAATTAATCACCATCACAGGATAGTGTAACAGGAGCTTTTCTGGCTCTGAGCTACAGTAATTAACCAGTACCTGGTTTCTCAGTTACAAAACAACATAAGCAGGCAAGCAATTTCTCACATTGCAACAACACTTTCCATAAGAAAATAAGATATAAGAGCAGAATTAGACCATTTGGCACATTGAATCACAGAGCAGATTCAATCATGGCTGACGTGCTTCTCAACCCCATTCTCATGCCTTCTTCCCATTGAGATGTTAAAGGGTTAAGTTGTTCTGCTGACCTGCAAGAAATTGGATGTCCGGTGGGTGGGTGGTATGTTTATCTGCCCTGCAGGCAGAGTGTAAAAATTTACATAGCCTTCTCCTGCAATTCAGAAACAATAAGAACATTGCAGTTAAGAAACTAACCACACCCTGCAGTGAGAAAAACGATTTACACGAGATCTTGCCAGTAAGTTATGATCTAACCATATTGCTTCTGGAAATAATCAAATCACTACATTGTGTCTTTGAGTGGCGTGTGACTATGGGGGTTGCCTGGTGGGCATTACTGACTGTGACGCAAAATCTTGTATAAAGGAAGAACTGGTCCCTTTGTTACAAGAGATCTCTTGACACAGTTCGCAAGCATTGCGAGGAGTGTCGAGTGATCCTCGAAAGCTTGTACTTGCTTCAGAAATTATGGCTGTTTACAGAAGTTGGGGTATTGCAGTTGCATCAGGTGTGTAAGAATCTCAAGAAAAAGAACCTAACACCATAACCCTTGATCCCCTTACTAATAAACAGCCTCTCTCTTTCTTAAATACACTCAATGACTTGGCCTAAGCAGCCTTCTGTGGCAATGAGTGCCACAGATTCAGCACCCTCTGGTTGAAGTCCTTCCTATTCATCTCAGCTCTAAAGGATGTCCCTTCACACTGGGGCTGTGCCCTCAGATTCTTATCTGTCCTACTAGTCAAAAATTCTTCTCCATGTCACTTCTATCCAGGTCTCTTAGTATTCTGTACATTTCAGCCATATTCCCTCTCCAGCCCACACCCGACCCAACCATCCTTCTAATCTCCACCCAATACATACCCAGTGTCCTCAACTGCTTCTCATATGACAAACCCTTCAGGGATTATTCTTGTAAACCTCTTCTGGACCCTCAAGACCAGCACATCTTTCCTGAGATATGGGGCCCAAAACCACTCGCACTATTTCAAAAACTGACTGACCACAGCCTTATACAGCCTCAACAGTACATCTCTTCTCTTTGATTGCATTCTAGCCTTCTTGAAATAAATGCTGACATTGCATAGTCTTCCTAACCAATTGAACCTGCAAGCTAACCTTAAAGAGTCCAGAGTAGGACTCCCAAATCCTTTGTGCTTCAAATTCTGAAGTCTTTCCCCATAATCTATGCCTCTGTTCTTCCTACCAAAGTGCATAACCTCATTTTCCCATATTTTATTCCATCCAACACCTATTTGCCCTCTCACCTTGCATGTCCAACTGCTTCTGCCGCTTCCCTGCTTCCTCAACACTATCTATCCCTCCACTATCTTTGTCTCATCTGAAAACAGAGCAACAATGCCCTCGGTTCCTTCATCCAAATCATTAATGTATAACATGAATAGTTGCAGTCCCACACTGACTCCCTGTGGAACTCCACTGATCACTGACCCTTTTACCCCCTTTCTCTGCCTTCCGCCAGTCAGGCAGTCCGCTGTCCATGCCAGTATCTTGCCCCTAACACCATGGCTCTTATCTTATTAAGCAGACTCCTCTGCAACACCTTGCCAAAGGCCTTTCGGAAATTCAAATCGATCACGTCCACTGGCTCTCCTCTGTCTGACCTGCTCATTATCTCCTCAAAACAATTCTAAAAAATTTGTTAGGCCTGACCTCCCCTTGACAGAACTGTACTGGCTCCACCCTATTATACCATGCTCTGCCAAGTACTCCTCAATAATGGACTCTTAAAACCTTACCAATCAGGTATGGTTGGGCTAACCAGCCAAGTTTTGTCTTCTGCGTCCCACCTCCCTTAAACAGCAGTGTTACATTAGCCATTTTCTAGTCCTCTGGGTCCCTCCCTGACTCTGGTGATCCCTGAAAGATCACCAATCTCTCTGCAATCTCCTTTAGAACTTTGGGATGTTTTCCATGCTGGTCCTGTGCTTTATCCACTTTCAGACTGTTCAGCTTCCTTAGCACCTTACTCTTCGTGATGGCCTCTACACTCACTTCTGCCCCTGACTCGGACTCTGAAATTCTGGTATGCTGGAGTCTTCCACTGTGAACACTTTCATACGTCCAATAGAATCAAAGGGCAGAAGCCGCTTTACAGATGGCATTAGCAAACTGACAAAGAACAAAGACCGGATACACACACACACTGCGAATTTCACAACCTCTGTCCAAATGCATTTCACAGCCACTAAAAATCATTTGAAGTGTAGTTGCTAGCCTAAATGCAGAAGCCTCACAAGACACTTGGTCAGCTCTCACAAGCAGCAATGGTATAAAACCATAAGATACAGTAGCAGAATCAGGCTATTCAGCCTATTGAGTCTGCTCCGCCATTTGACCAGTGCCGATATATTTCTCAACCCCATTCTCCTGCTTTCTCTCTGTAATCTTTGATCTCCTTACCAAGCAAGAGCCTATTTATCTCTGCCTTAAATACACTTAATGGCCTCAAATCAGTTTGACAGATTCACGATACTCTGGTTGAAATTCCTCCTAATCTCAGTTCTAAAGAGTTGTCACCTCACTCTGAAACTGAGTCCTAATCTCCCCCACTAACAGAAACATTTTCTCCAAGGTCACTCTATCCAGACCTCTCAGTATTCAGCAGGTTTCAATCACGTTCCCCCCCCCTCATCTTTCAAAATGCCACGTACACACCCAGAGTCCTCAACCGCTCCTCATATGACAAGCCCTTCATCTCCAGGATCTTACATGCAAACCTTCTCTGGGCCCCTCCAAGTCCAGTACATCCTTTCTTAGATACACGAGCCAAAACTGCTCACAGTACTCCAAACCTGGTCTGACCAGAGCCTTATACAGCTTCAGCAGAACATCACTGCTCTTGCATTCTAGCCCTCTTGAAATGATGGCATTTCCCTCCCTAACTGAATTAACCTGCGTGTTAACCTTAACAGAATGCTGAACTAGTCTCTTTGAGATTCAGATTTCCATAATCTTTCCTCATTTGGAAATGGTTTACACTCGTATTTTTCCTACCAAAGTGTACAACCTCTCACTTTTCCACACTGTATTCCATCTGCCACTTCTTTGTCCACTCTCCTAGCCATAACAAGTCCTTCTGCAGCCTCCCCACTTCTTCAGCACTACGTGTCGCTCTACCTATCTTTGAGTCATCTGCAAACTTAGTAACAACGCCCTCAGTTCATTCATCCAGGTCCCAATACTGACCCCGGCTGAACTCAACTAGTCACAGGTTGCCATCCTGACAAAGGCCCCTTTATTCCCATGTTCAGCTAAACAATCAGATAAATCATTCAGTGACATTGGTTAAAGGGTGGATCTTGGCCAGGACACCAGGAAGAGCTCTCCTGCTCTTCTTTGAATAGTGGATGGATTTACTACATCCACACAAGGGGTAATGCTTATCCATAGACAGCATTAGCAAGTTTTGAGAAGCTGTGTCGCTCAGATTGAGGTTCTGAATGTAAGTTTGCTCGCTGGGCTGAAAGGTTTGTTTTCAGATGTTTTGTCACTATACTAGGTAACATCATCAGTGAGCCTCTGGTGAAGCTAGTCGTCATGATTTGGAGATGCCGGTGTTGGACTGGGGTGTAGAAAGTTAAAAATCTCACAACACCAGGTTATAGTCCAACAGATTTAATTTGAAGCACACTAGCTTTCGGAGCGTCGCTCCTTCATCAGGTGATAGTAGCCACTATCACCTGATGAAGGAGCGACGCTCTGAAAGCTAGTGTGCCTCCAATTAAACCTGGACTATAGCCTGGTGTTGTGTGATTTTTAACTCTGGTGAAACAGTGGTATTAGTGACCCACTTTCTATTTATGTGTTTAGGTTTCCTTGGGTTGGTGATGTCATTTCCTCTTATAATGTCAGTTCCGGTGGTGATGTCATAGATAGTATCTCAGCCTTAGAATGTGCTCAGGTCTTTGCAAGGATTTAAAGCACAACCTACAAGCTCAACAGGTGAGACCATGAAACCTAACATCTGAAACACAAATTACCACCTCCGCAACTATCATGTCCTTGTCTTGTTTTTTAAACATGCAAAGGATGTCTCAGGCTCTTCAGAGGTGCTGGCAAAAACAAGCGCCAGAGGGTGATTTAGGAGAGACAACCAAATATGTAGGTAAAAGATTAACTTTCAGGCAGGAATTGCAGAGAGATACAGACAGAAAGAAATACCCAAGAAAACTGATCACACGTCCAGAATCATGCTGAGCGTTACATCTAACAGATATCAGGTGGATACACCAACCAGCTTAGCACTTTGGAGGAGGTCTTCCATGAGCCAACAAATTTGTTGTCTATTACTGTTCAGCTGCTTTAACAGCACCCGAATGAATGACAGCATCAGTAACATCCCTGGCCACAAGTCAAAATGCAGCCAGCGACTTGACAATTAATTCAGGACTCCCATGTGGCCTCAGTCTGCAGGAGTTAGGCATTTTTTTGGAGGGGGGGGGTGGAATTTAAACTTGGATTCTCCCAGAGAACACTGCAAACAGGTTCAAAGAAATGTGACTTAATCCCACTCTCTGGCACAGCTTCCTAGATTATATTTATAAATTACAAAAGTCGTGGCAAAATAAAACTCCTTGCCTTTCCAAGGGACAAACTTGAGGGTATATCAGATGCCCAAGCAAAAGAGAGCTGCGGCCTGGAACAGATGGATAAACATGCAGATCCCAGACTTGCTTGTTGTCGTTATGCCACTTCTCCAAATTGGCGTGCTTCACAAACATCACAGCTGGGGAGGGGACAGAAGGAACACTGCAGAAATCCTGCAGGCCACCTGCCAATTACTATGAATTGTGACCTTGGGAGAAAGGCATACATCAGAGCTATTCGCTGGTATCAACAGGTAAATGGACAAGAGGGAAAAAAAACGCATGAAGAAAGAATCATAGAGACCCAACAAACAAAAAAGGTCTCTAGTTTCATTTCAGCATTGGGTCCAGCCAGAAAAAGCCACACACTCAAATCACCATGTAGCAAGATTTAAAATTGTCATCCAACATTTTTTTTAAAAAGGGGAAGCCCATAATGTCTAGTTTTGACAGCCAAGATTAAAGGTTAGACACAATACTGATCAATTCTCAGAATATTAACTGATTTCAACTTTTGTCATTTTGTTTTAAAATGGAGCAATGGAAGGCATCGATGGCATCCTGGTGTTAACATAATTTAATGTTATTACAGGAAATTAATAAATAGAGTTTATTGTGAACATCACAATTGGCAAATAAAAGGAAGCTCTGCACAAGTGGCTCATCCTTCAAAAACACAGATATTCATCAGTCAACTTTGGGCAGACCATTCTATTATCCTTCTCATTCTTACAGAATGGTTTTACAGCTCCCAAAGCCGATTCTTGAATGAGTCTAACATTTTCATGTCCATCACTGCATCTGGGGAGTCATAACTGCACTGTCACTTCCACAATCTCTTGTACAAGCCCAGGACTCAGTGATGTAATGGAGGAGTTATTCTCAACAGGAGAAAGTGAGAACCGCAGATGCTGGAGATCAGAGCTGAAAATGTGTTGCTGGAAAAGCGCAGCAGGTCAGGCAGCATCAAAGGAGCAGGAGAATCGACGTTTCGGGCATAAGCCCTTCCTGAAGAAGGGCTTATGCCCGAAACGCCGATTCTCCTGTTCCTTGGATGCTGCCTGACCTGCTGCGCTTTTCCAGCAACACATTTTCAGAGTTATTCTCAACAATAAAGTTTAAATATTCTCTCATTTCACTAGGCTATGTAACTAAACACTGAAAGCAGCAGCCAGCCGTGTTGTGTTCACTCATTAAAACCATTTGTTTTCCTCCTACATTACCTAACAAAATCAGATCCAACATTTCTGATGGAAATTGGAGGTGATAAATTAAGACGAATCTAAAACTGAAAGTAACATCATCTCAGAACTGAGGCATTCATTAACACAACAGATTTTAGTAAAACAGCTGAAGTTAAAACAGGCAAATAAAATCTCAGTTCTCATTCAAGCCGACATTTCTGACAGGCTTCAGCTCGACAGAAACAACAATACTTCACTAAAAATAAATAGTATTCTGAACAAAACCTGAAAAGGCAAATATGGAATGTAAAATAACAACTTTACTCAATAATTTTAGTTGGAAAATTGAGTGAGAGCAATTATTTGAGAGCAGAATCACACAACACAGTTGTAGAACAGATGCAGATAAATAATTCTTTGACGTTTGCATCAAATATAGATAGGATAGTTAAAAAGGAGTTTAGCACGCTTGCCTTCATTGCTCAGTCCTTTCTGTATAGGAGTTGGGAAATAATGTCGAGGTCATACAGGACATTGCTGATACCTCTGCTGGAGTATTGTGTCCAGTTCTGGTCACCCACTTGTAGGAAGGATATTATGAAGCTGGAGAGGGTTCAGAACAGATATACCAGGATGTGGCCTCAGTATGGTATATATGAGTTATAAAGAAAGGCTGGCTAGGCTGGGACCTTCTTCACTGCAGAGTAGGAGGTTGAGAAAATCATGAGGGTATAGACGGCACTACCCCCTAAAATGGGGATTTCAAGACAACAGGGTATATTTTTAAAAGTTAATGGAGTGTGATTTAAAAAGGACATGAGAAGCAAATTTCTTTTTAAACACAGTAGTTCATGTGTGGAATGAACTTCCTGACGAAGTGGTGGATGTGGGCACAGTTACAACATTTAAAAGGCACTTTGGTAAATACATTAATAGGTTTGGAGGGATATGGACCAGGAGCAGGCAAGTAGGACTAGCTTAGTTTGGGATTATATTTGGCATGGAGTGGTTGGTCTGTTTCTGTGCTGTATGACTATGACACAGAAAGAAACCTCTAAGTGTATCATGCCCACCACTGCTTTTTATAAGAGCTGTCCAATTTTAGTCCCACTTCCACCAGGGGGAGAGACTAGGGCCTGAGGGCACATCCTCAGATTGAAGGGACGACATTTTAGAACCGAAATGAGGAGGAATTTCTTCAGCCACAAGATGGTGAATCTGTGAAATTCATTGTCGCAGATTAGTAAGGGAATTAAAGGTTATGCCAACAGGATGGGAGAAAGGGGTTGAGAAACTTACCTGTCATGATCGAATGGCAGAGTAGACTCAATGGGCAAATTCTGGATTAGTGGTGCCGGAAGAGCACAGCAGTTCAGGCAGCATCCAACGAGCAGCGAAATCGACGTTTCTGGCAAGAGCCCTTCATCAGGAATAAAGGCAGTGAGCCTGAAGCGTGGAGATATAAGCTAGAGGAGGGTGGGGGTGGGGAGAGAGTAGCATTGAGTACAATGGGTGAGTGGGGGAGGAGATGAAGGTGATAGGTCAAGGAGGAGAGGGTGGAGTGGATAGGTGGAAAAGAAGATAGGCAGCTTGGACAAGTCCAGACAAGTCAAGGGGACAGGGCTGTGCTGGAAGTTTGAAACTAGGATGAGGTGGGGGAAGGGGAAATGAGGAAACTGTTGAAGTCCACACTGATGCCCTGGGATTGAAGTGTTCCGAGGCGGAAGATGAGGCGTTCTTCCTCCAGGCGTCTGGTGGTGAGGGAGCGGCGGTGAAGGAAGCCCAGGACCTCCATGTCCTCGGCAGAGTGGGAGGGGGAGTTGAAATGTTGGGCCACGGGGCGGTGTGGTTGATTGGTGCGGGTGTCTCGGAGATGTTCCCTAAAGCGCTCTGCTAGGAGGCGCCCAGTCTCCCCAATGTAGAGGAGGCCGCATCGGGAGCAACGGATACAATAAATGATATTAGTGGATGTGCAGGTAAAACTTTGATGGATGTGGAAGGCTCCTTTAGGGCCTTGGATAGAGGTGAGGGAGGTGGTGTGGGCACAGGTTTTACAGTTCCTGCAGTGGCAGGGGAAAGTGCCAGAATGGGAGGGTGGGTCGTAGGGGAGTGTGGACCTGACCAGGTAGTCACGGAGGGAACGGTCTTTGCGGAAGGCGAAAAGGAGTGGGGAGGCAAATATATCCCTGGTGGTGGGGTCTTTTTGGAGGTGGCGGAAATGTCGGTGGATGATTTGGTTTATGCGAAGGTTTGTAGGGTGGAAGGTGAGCACCAGGGGCGTTCTGTCCTTGTTACAGTTGGAGGGGTGGGGTCTGAGGGCGGAGGTGCGGGATGTGGACGAGATGCGTTGGAGGGCATCTTTAACCACTTGGGAAAGGAAATTGCGATGTCTAAAGAAGGAGGGTATCTGGTGTGTTCTATGGTGGAACTGGTCCTCCTGGGAGCAGATACGGCAGAGGCGGAGAAATTGGGAATACGCGATCCCACCCCTCCAACCGTAACAAGGACAGCACCCCTGGTGCTCACCAGGATGCTGCTGAACTGCTGTGCTCTTCCAGCACCACTAATCCAGAATTTGGTTTCCAGCATCTGCAGTTATTGTTTTTACCTCAATGGGCAAATGGCCTAATTCTGCTCCTATATCTTATGACCTTCCCTGCAATTTTGTCAGAAGCTTTGCAAATTGCTTTTTCCCATTTTCTAAGATTTAGCCAATTCACTTTTTACAGTGACAAGTGAATTATAAATTAATGAGAAAACTCATCAAGCCTCATTTTACATACCCCTTCCAAGCCCAGGACCACTACCATCCAAGGTGGTCAAGACCAACAACTGCTCAAGAAATTTGACATCACCTGAAACAAAGCAGCCAACCTGACTGGCACCCCATCCACAAACATTCACCCCACCACTGCTGACATATAATAGCAGCAGTTACGTACAAAACGCACGGCAAAATTTGACCAAGTCTCCTTAGACAACACCTGCAAAATCTGTGATATCTATCAATTAGAAGAATGAGGGTAGTGAATGCATGGGGATACCAATCCTTCAAATTCCCCTCAAAGCCACACAATGTCCTGACTTGGAAACCTATCACCATTCCTTTGCTGTCACTGGGCCAAACTCCTGGAGCTCCCCAACAGTACTGTGGGTCTATGTACACCTCAAAGATTGCAGCAGTTCAAGAAGGCAGGTCTCACCACCTCCCCAAAGGGAATCAGGGAAAGGCAATAATTGTCGGCCCAGCCATTGCTGCCCACAGCCCATGAATGAATAGTGAACAAAAAAGAACTCAGTACTCTTCCAGATTTTTCTTCAAGAAATTTATCAACAGGGCTCTTGATTGTTTCAAATACTCATGAATAAATGAACAAGCCAGTTCCTCCTTCAAACCACACACCACCCTACTTGGAAATCTAACACGTTCCTTCACCGTTACGGAGTCAAAATCTTGGTACTTCCTCCCCATCAGTACTATGGGTGCACCTACATCTCAGCCTGCAGCGAGTCTAACTAGCACCTTCTCAAGGGCAATGAGGGGTGGGTAATAAATGCTGGCACATTAAGCAACACCCACATCCCATGTAACAAATCTCTACTTATTCACATGCTAATTGTTTTCACGTATGCTTTCTGGTTACTGACCCCTCCGCCAATGGAAATGGTTTCTCCACACAACCATTCACAATTTAGAAAATCTCTAGTCAATCTCGCCTTAACCTTCGCTGCTCAAAGAAAACACGGAGGAGGAATGTCTTCTCCCAGAGGGCAGTGAATCTGTGGAATTCTTTACCACAGATGGCTGTCAAGGCTGGATTAAGTAAATTCTCGGTTGAGATAGGCTAATTTTAATCAGTAAGGAAAGCAAGAGTTGTAGGGAAAATACAGGATAATGGAGCTGAGGATGATCAGACCAGCCATTATCCCTGTCCTTTGATCCCAAAAGATCTGTGGGTCAAGAATCAGTCACGTAAGGACCCATGGCAAAGCTTTGTGAAGCTGACAAGAACAGCTGAGAAAGCCAGTCAGTCTGTCACGTCCATTGTGGCTATTTGATTAGATTAGATTAGATTACTTACAGTGTGGAAACAGGCCCTTCGGCCCAACAAATCCACACCGCCCCGCCGAAGCGCAACCCACCCATACCCCTACATTTACCCCTTACCTAACACTACGGGCAATTTAGCATGGCCAATTTACCTGACCTGCACATCTTTGGACTGTGGGAGGAAACCGGAGCACCCGGAGGAAACCCACGCCGACACGGGGAGAATATGCAAACTCCACACAGTCAGTCGCCTGAGGCGGGAATTGAACCCAGGTCTCTGGCGCTGTGAGGCAGCAGTGCTAACCACCGTGCCGCGCTTCAATTCCCTTACCTTTTCCCTGCAATTACCTTGCTTTCCAGAAAATTATTCAACTCACTTTTGAGAGCCACGCTTGAATCACTATCACTCTCAGGCAGTTCGAAACCATTCGCCGCATGATAAAATTATTCTTTTCTTGTCACTTTTGGTTCTTTTGCCAATCACTTTAAAATCGGTGGCCCCCGATTTTGAGAACTCCCACCAATGGAAACAATTACTCCTCTGTCTAGACCTCTACCAAACTATCTCTCAGTAATATCTTACCTAGGGAGAACTGTCCCAGCAGCCCATTCCCTAGTTATGTGCAGACCCCAAAAGCCACCGAATAGTCTATCACATAGTATTTACTACCTTCAAAGCAAGGCACACATCATTAATGGAACTCACAAAAATAGTCTTGTCCACCATTTCCCTAACCCTAAACCCTACAGACAGTGGGTCACCAAGCTAAACATCACGCAACTTAAAACCTTCACCGTCATACAAGGATACCATGTACAACTACCCCAATCTAACTTAATTAGTTGAATCAACTACTGGAACTAACAGAGTCAACGCCTTAAATAGTCTCACGTTTGGTATTGTGAAGTAGTGATACATTTCAAAAATGCATTCTCTGCTTTAAAATCTGATTTTTAAAACTAGATGAAACTAGACAAAATTTCCAAGGCGAATGGCTTCAAAAACAACCATGTTTCCAAATGAGAGAAAAATTGCCACAGTATTATCTCTTGCTCATTGCAGGGAAGGTGCTGATTGTCATGGCAACCAAATGTTTGGCTCAGTCACTTCATAGGGCAGGAGCACTTCAGTACTGAGTGGAGGACTGGAGTCTAGAATAGCCCAAATTGGGGAGAGATAGACACCAAAGACCATCTTACAATTAAATAGCACCCTTCACACTCAAGACCTGCCAAAGGGCCTCAAAGCCAAAAACATAATGCTGTCACTTAGTGTCGTGAACACTGGCAAGATGATGGCATTTTCAAGCTCCCCAATGCAGTTTCAGAAATGTTGGTGAAAGGATTAGATTAGATTACATTACAGTGTGGAAACAGGCCCTTCAGCCCAACAAGTCCACACTGACCTGCCGAAGCGCAACCCACCCATACCTCTACATTTTACCCCTTACCTAACACTATGGGCAATTTAGCATGGCCAATTCACCTGACCTGCACATCTTTGGACTGTGGGAGGAAACCGGAGGAAACCCACGCAGACACGGGGAGAACGTGCAAACTCCACACAGTCAGTCGCCTGAGGCGGGAATTGAACCCGGGTCTCTGGTGCTGTGAGGCAGCAGTGCTAACCACTGTGCCACCGTGCCGCCCACGGTGGCCCATAGTCATCTTTTATGACATCTCTGATTTTCTGAGAACAACTCAAGTTGTATTGGACTCAGCATCTACCTGGTTGCCACAGTGGGATTTGAACTCTGAATATCTGTATTACAGGCTATGCTACTGCACCGCTTTAACTCGGATTGAATTAAAAACAGTTTAAAAAAGACAAGTAACCTCAGTGATCAAAACTGTGTCTGAAAAAGTAAACTAGCAAAGAAGCCATAGACTTACAGTTACCTGGGTTGCTGGTGTTAGAAATGGTAGCCGTCCCTCTTGGAGAGAAAAGAAGCCACAAGGGTTGGTATCATCATTCACAGGCAGGGCAAAATCCTTAACCTCCAGTTTACTGAAAACAGAAAAACAGAACAGTGTTGTGTTGGGAGGGACCAATGATTTATACAGACCCTTTAGAGTTTCCACATAAGCAAATGGAGTTTGGAATTCAGCAACACAGTCAGCTGAAATTGACAGCACACACCTCTGCTTTCACCGTCTCGACTTCTATTCACCCAGCTCCAGCACCAGGCATCCTGCAAAGCTGCACTATTAACTTTGATCTGATCTACAAGTGACTGCTGCCAGACCATTTGAGAGTACTGACTGCATTTAACTATCCATAAATGCAGTGTAAATGAAGCAGCTGTGCAGAAAGGGTGCCGTGCAGGAGGGGAGAAGGTGTCACAAGAGATGGAGAGGAAGGGGAGGAGTGTGCGAGGGGAGGGGCTAATAGGGAGAAGGCACAAAAGGAAGGGCCTGTGGACGGAAGGTGGGAGCAAGAGGCAGGGAATGTTAAAGTGAAGGAAAGGGGTTAGAGGGAGGGAGAGAAAAAGGCAGAAGCAAAGAAGGGAGGGTGCAAGACGGAGAGAGTGACATCGGGTGAAAGACAGTCGGGAGAATTACAGAGGGAACATCATTATCCTTTTATTCTCATGCTAATCTCAGCAACCTTTCCCTGAGCCCATGGTAGAGGCTAACAAGTATATCCTTTAGGGTTTGGATCACAAGTGACAAGAGAAACAGCTCTGATAATACTGAAGAAAAATGGAAATGTTCTGCACCTGTAAGCAATGGTACTTGGTTGCTGCTTGCTCAAGAGTACAGTAGAACTACAAAATCCTAAACCGATGCTCTGTTCTGCCAGGAGTAGGATCAGATTTTAACTGGTCCAAAGGCTGTTCACAAACAAATCACCTAATGTGCTAAACTGTTATGGTAACAGTGATATCAGGGGTTAAAGCTTGTAGGTGACCAACAGTAGGTCAAACATCACGATTTTATAGTCTCTTTACCATTTTCCCAACAGTTCAGTACCAAGATAAATTAAGAATATTTCAATGTGAACAATTGAGAGCCTGATTGAGGTGCAGAGAGGTGGACTAGGTGGCCAGGCAATGTGATTTATCACACAACGGCAGAGGCAGATTTATGTAATCGTTTACTCTTCCTATGAGGTGACCCTGCCATATTTTCCTTGGAATGACGCGAGCGCACGCACAGACAAATCAATCACTTCACAACCTGGCCTCATGGTTTATGCGATTCCACATTTTAGTGCACAAATAAGACAATTTTAAAAAAAATTAAATCTTAAAGACCTTGCATCGAAGTTACCATTCCGCTAAATATTCATTGCTAATTACACCTCCTCCACACATTAATTCACACGGACAGTCGGTATCATCAGTGCGATAATGGATTTCAGCAAAGCAGACTGTGAGGGTTCTTTTGAATATCACTCAGAAGTGGGTGGTGCTGGTAAGCAATATTTATTGCTTCACAGCAGATGATGGCTCATACAGTCGACTGGTTCACTGGAACCCCAAAAGGCACGCAGAGCCAACTGACTCCCAGTTGATCCCTGCAGTCTGCCATGGCTCACTGAGCAGCCCCCTCACCTCTGACTCAGAAGGTCGTGGCGTCAAATTCCCAGAATCCAGCACAAAAATTTAGTTCGACACCTCAAATGGAATATTGAGGGAACCCTGCAATGCCACAGGAACCGTATCCCACATCTATTTTATCAAGAATCCACTTGCTCCCTCTGATGAATGTAAAGCATCCCACAACTCTCGAGTGAATAACACGGTGAATAACGGGGGAGCTATCTCTCAATTAACATCACAAAACCAGGTTCTCAGATTATATCCACATACTGTGGGAACATACTGTGCACAAATCAGATGTCCTGCTTTCCACATTATAGCAGTGACTACACCCCATTGCCAGAAAGGACTTGGGAATATCCCAGGGTTGTGAAAGGTACTACGTGAATGCAAGTCTTTTTACTACATTAAGAGGAAGCATTGCCGGAGAAACCAGCAATACTCCAGTCTAATAAGATGTCACCAGACTGATGATCATTGGGAGAAAAGTAAATCTAGAATATCGTTCTTAATCAATGGGTTTGGAGACAAGTGGGAGAGCAGAGTTGGGAGAAAGATCAACAATGATTGATTGTAGTAGCTAAGGCTCAAGGGACCATTTGGTTAAGTCATGTTCCTTTTCATACGCTGTTGTTTTTTTCCCCCCGAGGGGGAAACCCATGAAAAAGTGAGTACCGGAAGATTAACTGAACCTAATCCTGTGATAGAATTTGCACACTGCAATGGACATAGAAGCACAAACAGGCCATTCAGCTCATCGATTCTGCTCTACCATTAAACCTCTGGATGGGTTCACCCTGTCAGAATCTGAAACATGAACCCTGATGCTGAATATTTCCAGCATTTTCTGAGTTGGTCTTTAAGTTTTCACCTCAGGCCCATATCGATTGGTGACTGCACCCGAAGCTGACTGGGCCCCAACCTCAGGAACTCCCTCCCTCCCCCAAACCCCTTAATTCTTTCTACTTCTCCTCTATTAAACTGTCCTTTAAATTCTACCTCTTTCACCAAGCTTTCAGTTACCAGTCTTAAGCAGCTGAGTGACAAATCCTGACCGATAATGTTTGCCAAGTGCCTTAAAGCAATGTTAAAGCCACATAGAGACAGTTGGACGAGGAATACAGATATCCAGTTAATGCTCTGACACATGGGTTCAATTCTCACCATGGCAGCCCTGGAATTGAAACAGTGACAGGGATGCTGATCATGAAAATATCAACTGTTATTAAAAATGCCCTGGAGAGAAGGAAATCTAACATCTTATCTGGTCTGGCCTACACAAGCTCAGATCCAGCAATGTATTTGACACTTAACTGCCTTCTGAAATGACCCAGCAAGCAACTCGGTTCAAACGCAATTAGGGAGATGTAACAAATGCCAGCCTTGCCCAATAATGCCCAAAGAATTTTTTAAAATGTCGTTTTTATAAAGCTGAGGGCTTGGTTACAAGCAGCAGAGAACAGATCACGAATCAGTGAAGCAGATATGGAGAGGCAGAAAGAGAAAGAGATGTGAAAAGGAAAGGGGGAAGAGAAAGGAGGATGTTGGGGGGGGGGGGGGGCAGAGAAACAAGTTTGGTGTTACTTCTGATAAAGTGGAGTCCTTCTCCCTTAAAATGTCATCTTTTTTAAAACCAGGATATTATTAACGGTTTTCACCAGAGCATCAGAAAAAAACATCAATAGTATAAAGGCACTAGGCTGCACAATCTGCCTGTTCAACTCACAAGACACCAAAATTAAGGTTGCTTGATCTCCTGGACCCTACAAAGATCTGAAAAAACATGCAAGACAACCTGCAGTCTTTTTTACTTCAATAGTATCGTAGGTATACATCCCACTTCCATTGTTTGAAGTAGCTCAGTGTGAAGCAGCTTTGAGAGCGAACCACCTCTTGGTCTCAGAATTTCAGAGCACAGCTGAAGCCCTCTCCACAATATACGGATGTTTCTTCCTCTGTGCAGGATGAGTCAGAGAAGCTTCCTGCTACTCCCTCGCCGATCGCCATCCCTCTTCTATTATTGTACTGTCAAAGAATCTCGATCTGTGCCTCTGCCCACAAGTGAAAAAAAAAGACTGCTGCACCGGCCTTGAGATGAAGACACAAGCAAGCAGCACAGTATTCATTTTACAGGCAAGTGTCTTAATCACTGAGTACATCAAAGGGATTCCTTCTCTTTGCTGACTTAAACACACATGAATCTCACTCACGGACAGCTACTTTGAACAATCGGAATGGAGATACAAAAAGATCAAATGGCAACAGCTTCTGTGGTTGTGTAGAGTGGGGGAAAAATGAAAAGACGCCCTGTACAGATTTCTTTTCACAAAACAGAACTTCATACTCCACTGTAAACTGTTTACTGTAAAACTTCCCCTTTCCATGTGTTCAATAAGCAAACTCAAAGCTAGAGTACCACTGTTCAACTTGGTACAATGCAAACAATCTCCACACACTAGGTCTTCCTGGCAAAATGTCCATAAGTGTACGATGAACAGAGTTATTAATGTGGAACTGTCAAAAGGGAAAGGAGAGCGTCATGAGCTACAAATCTCGAGAACCAGTCAATTTCCACTGTTCAGAAGTAGCCTCAAAGGGCACACCATCCCAGCTCCCTGTTCTTTTACAGGAAATCTAGGTATGACCTTTGCAAAGTCATTACGTACACAAAGATACGACCCCAGACTAAACAAGAGTCCCTGACTAACGACACAAACACATGTCAATTGTGGCAAGGTTTACACGATAATATGGACGACAAAGTGAAGTCGAGTAGACTCACTGGCAACAATGCATCTCTCCCCAATGAGCTCAATACATTCTACATTTGTTCTGAACAGAAGGTTAGTCAAATGATGTCCAAGTGACCAGACAACTTCGAGTGCACCTGTACTCTCAGTCACCACTGCAGGCATCAGATGAGCCTTCTTGAGGGTGAACCCACAGAAAACGACTGGCCCAGATGGAGTCTACGGCCGTGCACTCAGGTCCTGCACAGACCAGCCAGAGCAAGTATTCACAGACATCTTTAACCTCTCCTTACTCAGATGTGAGGTTCTCACCTCCTTGAAGGCAGCCAATGGCAGCCCTGTGTCAAAAGAAAAATCACAAGTCACGGGACACCAGGTTATCGTCCAACAGGTTTATTTGAAATCACATGCTTTCGAAACAGTGCTCCTTCACCTGACAAAACAGCAGCACTCCAAAAGCTTGCTGATTTCAAATAAACCTTTTGGATTATAATCTGGTGTCGTATGACTTCTGACTTTGTCCACCCCAGTCGAACACTGGCACCTCCACATCAAAGAAAAATCAGGAAATGTGCCTTAATGGCTACCACTCGGTGGCTTGGACAGCCATCGTTATCAACTGCTTTGAGAGGTTAGCCCACCATCACAACAGATCCATGGCTAATGTCATCTCCCTAGCCTCACACACATCTGGACAACAAGGACGCCTATGTCAGACAAGATTGCTAATGACACCACTGTAGTGGGTCAGATCTTAAACAACAATGAGACAGAGTACAGGAAAGAGATAGAGTAGCATGGTGTGAAGACAATAATCTCTCCCTCAATGTCAGCAAAACGAAGGAAACCACATAGACAGTATTCCCATCTGTATCAGTGGTGCTGAGAGGGTTGAGAGCTTCAAGTTCTTCGGAACTTAATATTACCAACAATCTATTCTGGTCCATACACATCGACACTATGTGGCTAAGGAAGGCTAAGGAAATTCAGCATGTCCACAATGACTCATGCCAATTTTTATAGATGCATCACAGAAAGCATCTGATCCGGATGTATCCCAGCTTGGTGTGGCAACTGCTCTTTTCAAGATCACAAGAAATTACACAGTACAGTCTATCACGCAAACCAGCCTTCAATCCACTGACTCCGACTCTACTTCCCACTGCCTCAGGAATGCGGCCAACACAATCAAAGACCCCCTCCCACTCCAGCTGTACTCCCTGTGGTCAGGCAGAAGATACAAAGTTTGAAAACACATTCCAACAGATTCAAGAACAGCTTCTTCCCTGCTGTTATTAGATTTTTGAATGAACCTCTCCTATATCAGAGTTGGTCTTTCGCTGCACATTCTCTGTAACACTATATACTGCATTCTGTTCTATTGCCCTGATGTACTTATGTAAGTGAGATGTTAAGGGGTTAACTTGCTCTGCTAACCTTCAAGAAACTGGATGCCCCGGGGTAGGGAGGTATGTTTCTCTGTCCTGCAGGTAGAATGTAAAAACAACTTACATGGTCATCTCCTACTATTCAGAGTAAGATTACATTATCATCTCCTATTCAAAATCAATAAGACCATTGCAATTAAAATTCTGACTACATTCTGCAGTTTCAAAAAAAAATGATTTATATCAGATCTTGCCATTAAGGAATAATTTATATTAAATTGTTTCTGGAAATGATCAAGTCACTGCATTGTGTCTTCAGAGTCATGTGATTATGGTGTAGTGGCTGGGGGATTGTCTTAAGGGCATTACTGACTGTGATGTGAGATCTTGTTTCAAGGAAGAACTGGCCCCTTTGTTCAGGGAGCTTCTCTTACACGCTCTGCAAGCATTGCGAAGAGTGCCAAGTGATCCTCCAAAGCTTGTACTTGCTTCAGAAATTATGGCTGTTCACAGAAGTTGGCATATTGCAGCTGCATCAAGTGTATAAGAGTCTCAAGAAAAAGAACCTAAGGAACGATTAACCTAGTTAGCGCACAAAACAAGACTTTTCACTGTATCTCGGTACATGTGACAATAATGAAACAAACCAAATCTTTTGGGAGACCTGAAAAGCAATCCTGCCTCAGCATTCTGCAACTACACAGTACAGCAATGCTCAACACCCGAGGTTAAAGATTGTGGTCAGATAGAATCCAGGTTTTTTTTTTGAAAGAGTCACAATTTTATTGCAACTTTCAACTCCCCCAAACTGACTACTGTTCTATATATAACACACCCCATTCCCACCTAATTAACATCTTCCTTTGCTCCAAGTCAGGATAGTGGGTGACCCCATCCCATGTCCACTGCCTAATGAGCCACACTACCACAAGTAACTGAATATGGTCTGTACAGGCCACCCTGGACCAAAAGTGCTTTCCTGCCCTGAAATGGCAGTCAGAGAAAGGTCACATGACAGAGCCAAGTGGGTGAAGCCCCACCGGGGTTTTCTCTGAAGTGCTATTCACAAATTGACACCTAGTGCATTTAAATGGCACCTTTAACAGGGCGCCACACCATCTTTCATACAAAGGTTTGCAAACCAAATGGTGAACTACTTAATTTTATAATTTAGTTCATGGGAGGTGAGTATCGCTGCCTCAGCCAGTGTTTATTGCCCATCCAAGTGCCATTCAGAAACTGATGGCGAGCTGCCTTCTCCAGCTACAATCCTTGGAATGGAAGGAGACCCACAGTACAGTCAGGAAGAGGGCTCTGGGATTTTGACCCAGCAACACTGGATGAACAGTCACATAGTGCTCAGTCAGGATGGACTGTGCCTGGGAGGGGAGCTTGCAGATGGTAAATGTCTGCTTAGAGAAAGTGAGGACTGCAGATGCTGGAGATCATTGTCGAGAGTATGGTGCTAGAAAAAGCACAACAGGTCAGGTAGCATCCGAGGAGCAGGAGAATCGACGTTTCGAGCATAAGCCCTGCATCAGGAATGAGGCTTGTTGGCCGGGAGGCTGAGGGATAAATGGGAGGGGGGTGGCGGGGGGGGTAACTGAGAATGCAATAGTTAGACAAAGGTTGAGAAGAAGGTTATAAATCAGAGAGGAGGGTGGAGTGGATAGATAGGAAGACAATGGATAGGTCAAGAGAGCAGTGCCAAGTTGGAGCTTGGGACGAGGAATAAGATGGGGGGAGGGGAAATTATGAAACTGGTGAAATCCACATTAATTCCCTGGGATTGCAGGGTCCCAAGGTGGAAGGTGAGGTAATCTTCCTCCAGGTGTCAAGTAGTTAGGCTTCAGCAATGGAGGAGGCCCAGGACCTGCATGTCCTTGGTGGAGTGAGAGGGGGAGTTGAAGTGTTCAGCCACTGGGCAGTGGGTTTGGTTGGTGCAGGCGTCCTAGAGATGTAAGTTGGCAAACTGCCTCCCCGACGTAGAGGAGAACACATTGGGTGCAACAGATACAGTAGATGACATTTGTGGAAGAGCAGATGAATTTCTGTCAAATGTGGAAGGTAATGTCTCCTTTACCTTGCCCATCTGCAGGTTAGTGGTTACTGGTTTGGAAGGTGCTATCAGAGCAGCCTTGGTGAGTTGTTGTCAGGACAGTTGACCAAAAGCTTGATTAACCTGGTTATGAGTTTGGACATGCACAGCCAAAGTTTAGATGACCCAAACATAATGGAGAACTGAAGTTGGCAGAAGGCGGTACTGAAATGAAACTCTGCAACAACTAAAGGTGGAAAGTCTACCAGTGGTTCACGTGTTGGCACAAAATCAATTCAAATTAGCAAGTGTATTCAACAAAGGGTAAGCGGCTGGATTGAGACCTGGAAAAAATTCTCACTTCTGATATTGGGACCAGATGTCGTGTGTGGGTGTTTTATTGGAGGGTGGCGGTGGGGTGGGAGAGGTGGCTCATGCAGAGTTATAACCTCCACTCTCACTGAGCATACTGTGTGTTCACATTCTTCAGCCCAAGTGTAAAGATTTACGTACAAGATGAGATTTCAAATTCAAAAGGTGGTGCTGCTGAATCTGCAATTTTTGTCTGATGCCATTTGTTTCCTTAATTCCTTTGCACTGAATGAAATCGCTGCAGTGATGAGTTGAATGTTGATGGAAGCAGTTTCTATTTATGAAAGTAGGCAGCAGCCTCTGAAGCAATTTTAATTTAGCACAACATTGTTTTTTTTTACATGCTGCTTTTCCTTGGCCTTTGTATCTTTAGTGGTAAAAGAAGGGGTGACAACAGCTCAAACTGTCAGAGGACAAGTGCCTGTTAATTTTTTTTATTAAAACAGGCAGTCAAAATGTAAGTGAAAATCACAGGGATCCCAAGGCATTGTCACAGTGAAGGTGGGATCAATCACGTTACAACATTGACGAAATGCACATTACAACAGAACAACCTGTATACGGGGAATTGAGTACAAGAGTCAGGATGTCATGTTGCAGCTTTATAAGGCCTTGGTTAGGCCACACTTAGACTATTGCATTCAATTCTAGTCGCCACGTTACAGCAAAGATGTGGAAGTTTCAGAGAGGTTGCAGAAGAGGTTTACCAGGATGCTGCCTGGATTACAGAGTGTGAGCTACAAGGAGAGGCTAGAAAAACTCGGGTTCTTTTCTCTCAAGCGGTGGAGGCGGAGGGGAGACTTGACAGAGGTTTGTAAAATAATGAGATGCATAAATAGGTTCGACGGTCAGAATCTTTTTGACAGAATTGAAATGTCTAATACAGAGGGACATGCATTTAAGGTGGGGGGTGGGGATGTTCAAAGCAGATGTAAGGGGCAGGTTTTTTTTAAACAGAGTGGTAGGAGTCTGGAATGCAGGGATGATGGTGGAGGCACAAGCGATAAGTGCATTTAAGGAACTTTTAGATAAACGCACAATTAGCAAGAAATGGATGGATATGGACTAAGGGCAGGTAGAGGGTTTTAGGCTCACTTGGCGTCATGTTTGACACAACATTGTGGGACCAAGAGCCTATTCCTGTGCTGTAAGGTTCGAAATTCTACTTTCTTTACTTATATTAGAAATCTCTTTGCTAATATAGACAAATCTATCACACTGAGCATGAATTGCAAACACACTGGCATTTGTCCATCCACTAATATCAGATATATGTAGTTCTTCTATAACACAATGGTTGCATTCTTGTGCAACCCCATGTTCTAGAAAAATCACGCTTTTGAAACAGCGCTTAAACTGTTGGCGTTGTAATCACTTTATAGCCACACACCTTTTAAAAGTTTGTGCTTTAGAAATAGTGTCTCTAATACATCAATTGCGTTACAGCAAATTCGCCTTAACAAAACATGTTATAGCAGAGACTTGTACATGCCATCAATCAATGCTTCTAAAACACTAAAGCAATGGCTTTAGGTGTGAAAATATCTGATTAAGAGTTCTTAATCCACGAATGCAGAATCCAAACCTATGACCACTTCAATCTGGAAGGATAAGGACAGCAGATATATGGAAATATCAAAACCTCCAAGATCCTCTCTAAGTTACTCACCATCCTGACTCGGAAATATCATTCCTTCACATCACTGGGTCAAAACACTGGAATTCCCTCCTTCAGGGCACTGTTGGTCCACCTACTGCACGTGAACTACAGCAGCTCACCATCACCTTCTCAATACCAATTAGGTACAGGCAGTAAATGCTGATCAGACAGCGGCACCGACATCCCATGAGTGAATTTTAAAAATTACTAATGTTATTCCTCTAAGAGCCACTTCTAAATGTGAGCAGATGTGGACACTGCAAAGAAAGGTGTTATGACCGGGTGCATGGTGCAGAGGAGGCCAGGGTTCTGCCTGATTCACTGCTGCATATCGACGAATGAGGAGGGTCAAAAAAAAAATGCACCTTCACCACCACATTTTTAAAAAAATTCTGGGTACGCATCATCACTACTCCATCAGCAGCAATGCCAATGCAACACATATCAACACATGGCAGGCCCTCGTTCAGAAGAAACCAACTTGGAGGACACTCCTGTGTGAAGGGATACAAACCTTTGAGAATTCCCATCAGCAAGAGGAAGCACAGAAAAGGAACTGGAGAAAGGAATGTTCAAGGTCAAGGGTAATTCCTAGATAAACACCTGCCAAATGTGAGGTTGGAGTTGTGACTCTAAGATTGGGCTCACCAGCCACACAAGGCCTCACAGAACCCGTGAGCAATGACGTGGAGTTTCTTAACTGAACGATTATTCTCATTCGTGAGGAACTGCTGCCACCACTGAGTTCAGACAGTCTATTTGAAACATTGTCCTAAATTGTCCTTTTCCTCCATGCTCCCCTGGCAATATCCATTTCACATTTAGAGTCATGGAGATGTACACCATGGAAACAGACCCTTCGGTCCAACTCGTCCATATCGACCAGATATCCCAACCGAATCCAGTCTCATTTGCCAGCACTTGACATATATCCCTCTAAACCCTTCCTATTCATATACCCATCCAGTTGCCTTTTAAACGTTTATAATTCTACCAGTCTCCACCACTTCTTCTGGCACTTCATTCCAAATATGCACCATACTTTGCGTGAATAAGTTGCCCTTTAGCTCCCTTTTAAATCTTTCCCCTCTCAGCCTAAACCTATACCCTCTAGTTCTGGACTCCCCCAACCCAGGGAAAAGACCTTGCCTATTTACCCTATCCATGCCCCTCATAATTTTATAAACCTCAATGAGGTCACCCCTCAGCCTCTGATGCTCCAGGGAAAACAACCCAGCCTGTTCAGCCTCTCCCCATAGCTCAAACCCTCCAACCCTGGCAACATCCTTATAAATCTTTTCTGAACCCTTTCAAGTTTTGCAATGCAAGTTCACAGTTCCTTGAAAGTGGAATCACAGGTAGATAGAATGGTGAAGGCGGCATTTAATATGCTTTCCTTTATTGGTCAGAGCATCAAGTATCGGAGTCGGGAGGTCATGTTGCGGCTGTACAGGATATTGGTTGGCCACTTTTGGAACAGTGTGTGCAATTCTGGTCACCCTAGTTACATTACTATTGTATTTGCAATCTGGTATAACCCATCACATCAGCTCTCACTCAGATCTCTAAAGTTAGAGAATAATCCAGTGACACGTGGGAAGAAGTTAGTGAACAGAACAGGGCACAATACTCAAGATCTTCAGATGGAACGCCAGTAAGTTAATAGTTTTGATTCATTTGAAACCTCGGGACACCCTCAGGGGAATGTGCTCAGTTAACTTCACAACGGAGTTCCTCAACCTCTTGATGATGACCCCCCCCCCCCCCCAGTATCAACAGTAGACGTCTCACGCTCCAAGGTTGTGGTTTTCATGGGAAAACGGAGAGACACCTGTGATGTTATTCCAAAAATAAATCAGGACAATTCCCAGAGTCCCATGCAAACAGCAGCAATGCTCATAACAGTCACACAGTACAATGGTTTATAAAGTAGTTATCTCTGCTCATCCATACAACCTTCAAACCTATTACACACTCCCTCATCAGCACTTCCTAAACCGCGTCGTCTACCACCTAGTACAAGGAAAGCAGACAAGTAGGGAAAACCACCCCCTGCAAGCTCCCCCTACATCGCTAGCCACACTCACCATCCTGACTTGGAAATAATATCACTTCTCTTCCACTGTCACTGGGCCCAAATTCTGGAACTTCACCCCACAACAGTACCGTGAGTGCACACCACATGGATTGCCGTGGTTCAAGAATGCAGCTCACCACTATCTTCCCACGGGTAAGCAGGGAAGGGCAGTAAGAGCTGGCCTAGTCAGGAAAGTCTGTATCCTGTGGATGAATAGTGAAGGTAGAACCCAGTGCTCTTCCATTTTCTCCCCTTAAAGAAGTTTGCCAACAGGGTTCTTGATTGTTCATATACCAATTACCCAATGAACGAGCCAATAAATTACAAGGAAATGTGTACATGGCTGTGGGTGGGACAGGAAAAGTAGGGTGCTCCCTCAAGACTGGAGCTGTTGTGGCATGTGGTAGTTTCCCTACCTCCAAACTAGAAGGCTCCATAGTAGTACTGAGAAAGGGTCACTTAACCCGAAATGTTAATTCTGATTTCTATCCGGACAGTAGCTGCCAGATGTGCTGAGTTTATCTCGCAATTTCTGTCTTTGTTTCTGAACCAGAAGGCCCCCACAGCATTGTGTAAATGGAGGTCTCAGCTAGGTACTAGTCCCACCTGCTGCAGAGGTGTGTGATGATGCTGTGCCTTTAATAAGGTTATGTTATCCTTGGTTTTTTCTCAGGAGGTTGTAAAAATACAGGTTCCGAAAAGTCTGGGCTTGGATGGGTTTTAGGGCCAATTTGATTATAGCTAACAGATACTGCCTCAGTCAAAAGGCTTTCATGTTAAAAAAACACATGCACATTGAAAGGGGAGTTGCCAGTTCTCCCAGCTCAGCTTTCCTTTGGTTTGGTTTTGGGCAGTCTGGCTGTTCACTGAAAGGAGTCAGGCAGTTTGAAAGCTGCTGGACCCAAAGAAGCAGGTCCATGCTGATCTCTCTCTGATTTCTCTCCTCTAAGACCCTGTGTTTGATTTTACCTTTTGTGTCAAGGGGTGTTTATGGGGATTGTTGCAAGTATTTGGAACAATAACATTAAGCTGGGATAATCTGTTGGGTTTTCAGATAGGATAAGTTATTCAGTATTCAGTTCGTGTTTCATTCGGAAATCTTCTAAATAGATTGTGTTGTTTAAAACTACATTGTTTGACCAACGGCATTCCTCCTGGAATAGCCATGTTATACCTGCTTAGAACAGCTAGCAAGGTTAGGGTCTGGACTGACCCTTGAAATGTTTTGAGGGGGGTCTGGCTTTTTTATTCCTGATTAAGGGTTTTTTCCCAAAACGTCGATTTCGAAGCTACTTGGATACTGCCTGAACTGCTGTGCTCTTCCAGCAAAACTAATCCAGAATCTGCAGTCATTGTTTTTACCTGGTCCATAACATGTATAATAATATTTCTACACAGGCTGACTGAGAATATCTATTTCCACAAAGCCAACCTTGCTTGAAACTTGTTTATTGGCATGTTCTTCATTAACAATAGAAGTTAAGCATTTTAGCTCCCATCATGTTATCCAGTTTCCCCCTCTCCATTCTGAAGCTCTGCAGCAGGCTTGTCTGAGTTCCATTCAACCCAAAAAGAGTCCAACTCTGAACGTTGCCCAACATAACTTAAAGGCTAACATGCTAGAACATGTCTTGTTATTGGTCTGAGTCAGTGACAATGTTTCAGATATTGATGCACATTTATTGTAGACTGTATTGACCATCCTAGTGGGCCTCGTCATTGTGGGATAATTAATTTGCATTTAGCATCTCTTTCTTAAAGCAATCCAAAATCCACATTGGTTTTTCTAACACCCATCCCTGGGGAATAGTTGTTTAAACAGACTGGTGGAAAGCTTCAAGAACTTCAACTCCAGAAGTCCGGCCTTGGGTCAATAACTAGGTTGGCCCCACTCATCTCTGGAATCGCAAGCTGAGTTTTCCGATAAACTGCTGCTGGAAACCTGGGGGATCGTAAGGCCTCCCACCTACAAACTCCCATCCCCACTACTACAACTCTCGCTTTCCTGCAGTCATTCAGCTCCTATTCAGTACGGTCTTGCATCACCCAAGGAAAGAAAGGAGGCAGACAATCTGGTGAAGAGGCTGCTGCACAGAAGCAGTTTCCAATCCGATACTGTCTTTTGCAACCTTAAGACATCACAAAGCACCTTTAAATCAATGATGTACAGTAATTGTTGCAACACTGGCACAAAAACATCCAGTAACAGCAGGACAGTAACACCGAGACAATCTTCTTTTTACAACATCGGCTGAGGGACACGCAATCAGTAAACCAGGAGAACTGATATCCATTATTGAAAGTATTTTGTATCCATCTGACAGAGTATCAGGGACCTGTTTGATGGGGTCCTGAAAGGAGGCATCTCAGACAGTCTTCCTCTAACAAGGCACCAACAGTGTCAGCCTCAATCATTTGCACTGCAACCTCTGTGTGGGATTCGAACCCACAATCTGCTGATTCAGGAGAAGAGCGTGTTGCCCACTGAGTCACCTCAGGACATCATTAAAGATGTGTGACATATTTTTCCAATGATTATTGAGCTCATCAACCACTCAGAGTCAATGGTAGCCATGGTGTGGAGATGCTGGCATTCCAGCACCTGAAGGAGGATCAAGATTCCAAAAGCTGGTGTTTTCAAATAAACCTGTTGGACAATAATGGGATGTCGTGCGATTTTTGACCTTTAGAGTCATACAGCATGGAAACAAATCCTTTAGCCCAACTTGTCTATACTGACCTGATATCCTAAACTGATCTAGACCAATTTGCCAGCATTTGGCCCATATCCCTCTAAACCCTTCCTAATTGTACACGCACCCAGAAACCTTGAAAATGCTGTAATCGAACCTATCTCCACCACTTCCTCTGGCAGCTCACTCCATCCACACACCAGCTTCTGCGTGAAAAAGTTACTCCTCAGGTCCTTTTTCAATCTTTTCCCTCTCACCTCAAACCTATGCCCTCTAGTTGTGGACTCTCCCACCTTAGGAAAAGATCTTGGCTATTCACCCTGTCCATGCCTCTCTTAACTTTATAATTCTCCACAAGGTCACCTCTCAGCCTCTTCATTCAGCTCAAACCTGGCAACGTCCTTGTAAATGTTTTCTGCACCCTCAGGTTCAACATCCTTCATATAGAAAGAAGACCAGAATTGTACACCGTATTCTAAAAGTGGCCTAACCAATGTCCTAGGAGAAAGTGAGGACTGCAGATGCTGGAGATCAGAGTCGAGAGTGTGGTGCTAGAAAAGCACAGCAGGTCAGCAGCATCAAAGGAACAGGAGAATCGACGTTATGCCTGAAACATCCATTCTCCTGCTGCTCGGATGCTGCCTGACCTGCAGTGTTTTTCCAGCACCACGCTCTTCACCCTAACAAATATCCTGTATAGCCGCAACAATGACATTTCAACTCTTATACTCAACATTCTGACAAACCAAGGCAAGTATGCCAAAAGCCTTCTTCACCACTCTGTCTGTTACTCCACTTTCGAGGAACTTTTACTTTAACCTCAAAATGGTTTCAATGGTTTCAGCTGCAGCACTAACGTCAGTTTGTTTTTTGATTAACCACAATTATATTTTCCAGTTTCATAAGGAAGCAATAGGAATGCAGACCTTGTATTATATTGATCACAGATTTTTAATACTGTAATGGTTTTAGTGTCCATTTTCACACGATCAGCACTTTCTCCCTACACTTGACTCCTGATCAATCAATATAGCTTGTCAGGAAACACTGGCATTTCTGAAGAGATTGCAATAAGTGCCCGAGCTCCCACCAGGACTCAGTACCGGGCTCCTTACGATACCGAGGCTTGCAAACGCAAGAGGGTGGACTCAGGAGAGGAACGAGAGTCAGTCACAAAACATCTGTCTGCCCCACCAATGATCTGCCTCTTACGATAGGAGATCTAGAATTTGAGAAAAAGAGGGGGATGATTTAAGAAAAGAAATTGGGGGGAGAAAAGCAAAATAACAGCTATAACAGGATGCCTCAGAGGATGTTAATCCTTGCACTGGCTTGAACTTTAGTGTAAAAGCTGCTGAAACCAAGACTAAGTACGGCATCCCGGAGATCAGTTTCAGGATCCTCTTCTGTTTAATACAGGCCAATATGAACAAACTTTCAAACAGCGAGTGGTAGGATATGGAATGCACTGCCTTTGAGTGTGTGGTGACAGCAGGCTCAAAGCATTCAAGATGGAATCACACTCTTATCTGGAAAAGATCAATGCGTAGGATTGTAGGAAAGGGGGGGTGTGGAGAATGATATCAAATAAAATGCTCATTCAGAGGCAGACTGACGTGACAGGCTGAATGGACTCATTCTGCCTTGCAACAATTCTGTGCATTCGTATGGCAGGAAAATATTTACAAGAATTCCACCCCAACGTTTTTCCTTTGCACCTTTCTTGAGCCTGAGAAACGTATTGATGACAGGAGACTATCAGAGTTATTCCAACTTGTACAAGAGCAACTGACCCCCCCCCCTTGACTTCTCTCTTTTCAGAGATTAATTTGTCAGCTTTGACTGTTAGAAACCTGGCATGCACTCACTCTGGGAGCTGGCAATTCACAATGTACCACCAGCCTGGCTGATCTACACAAAAACTGTTAACCTTTCAATATGGGTAACCGTGGTAATTAACATGTTTCACATTCCATGTTACACTTAATCAATGCCAAGTTGTAGCAAGAACCCTTAAAGCATCACACAGGCACACGGGCATGCCTGGCTATGTAAAATGTTGAGGAATGTACACATTCTGAAGGAGGAGTAAATACTCAGAGGCCAGTGTGTAGAACATGGAAACTGTGAACCCTGGAGTGAGTACAAAGGATCAAAAAGTTTAAAGATAACAGTCATGATTTCACTTGACCGGAGTTACTGCTGCTTCACCTCCTGTTCAAATGTCAGTGAATTGAGAAGGTATTGTTTCCAATACCAGCGTGTACGCCATTTGGCCTGTATTAAACAGAGAAGGCCTGAAACTGATCTCCGGGATGCCCTACTTAACACTCTCAGTTTCAGCAGCGTTTAAACCAAAGTTCAATCCAGTGCAAGGTTTCATCCCCTCCTCTCAGACATCCTATTTTAGGCATTATCTGTCAACATGGATCCTTGTCAGAAATGCAACATGAGAACGTGTGAGAGAGAGAGAGAGAGAGAGTGCAATATTACAGTTTCCACCTTTTATTCACATTCTAGTGGGCAGCCTCAGAACCTCTTATACCACAGCCATAGGCGAGGCAAAAATATCAAGTTGTTCTGGACCTAATAGTCATCGTGGAAAACCAGAGATGTTTTCAAGTGACAGGTACAACACCTGTACAGATACATGGGAACTTGGGCTTTATTCTCAGGCTTCTGCCCCAGTTATGGAGAGAGTTTCCTCCAGGTTCCAATGATCTTCCCTAATACCCTGAATTCTCTAGCTGCGGCAAACTCAACCATGTTCAGTTGAACTGGACTGTGGATTCGCCATTCCTACCCGATACCACATTGCTGTATTAGAGGAAAGAATTGGTGGGAATACCATGGGCTTCAATGAGTTGGCAACCTTGATAGTACAAGTTGACATGCACCAACGCAAGGAACCAAACAGCAACCTTCAATGAGGTGCTTTTCTCTGATTCTATCAATGGGCAGGTTCATACCAGAGTACGTTTGACTTCAGCAGTGAGTAGGTGGTGAATACAATGAGTTTGCATTTTTGTAGCTAAGAGTTGAGCTTGACCCATACAAAATACCAACCATTAGTCGGTATCATCGCAGAATCCTTACAGTGTGGAAACAGGCTATTCGGCCCAACAAGTCCACACTGATCCTCTGATGAGTAACCCACCTAGACCAGAGCACCTGGAGGAAACCCATGCAGACCCGGGAGAATGTGCAAATTTCACACAGATTGTCACCCAAGGCTGAAATCAAACCAGAGTCCCAGGATATATATATATATATTATATTATATACATACATATATATATATATATATATATATATATGAAAAAATAAAGATATGTACTTTAATCCTGAGGGAGCCCTGAATTCAGATACATGAAGGTGAAATCTAACGATGGCAGCTGGGAGATTAAATTCAGTTACATTTGTTGCAAAAGTGACTCACAAATTACCGTTAGGGACCAATATCTTCCATCCTTATGCAGTCTGGCCGATGTGCAACTCGAGAGCCACAGCAATGTGTTTGACTCGTGACAGTTCCCTGAAATGGCCCAACCAGTCAATCAGTTACATTCAAGAGGTCTGACCACCACCATCTCAGGGACAATTAGAGATGGACAATAACCATCGGCCTTGTTAGTCAGGCAAAGAACAAAAAACAAAAACACAAAGCACATGGAGAAGCCTCCAGTAATACCCTCAACCAGTTCCAGCAAACCTTACATCAGGACAGTCTCAATACTGGTACTGTTATGCATTCAGTATCAATCCTCACACAAATTCTGCAATGGAAGTTCCTCGTAATTAAAACTCTTTTACATACAAAATCATGTCACTGATGTACTTGAGGGATTATTTGGGAGAAAATCAAATTATGCCGTCTTCAAGATTACCTTTTCGATAAATTACAACGTTCTTCCAAAACACAATGAAGGGAACAAAGACATATTGCCTGCTCTGGTTTGCCTGACATTCCCAAAATTAAGACAAGATTTCATATCCTTGCCTTTTCTGAGTTGATGATTCTTAATTGATTCTGAGTCCATTACAAAAATATCTTAATGTCTCAAAAGAGGTTTGAGACATCCATTAGTCACAAGTAACCAAATAAAGGCAATGGTACCCCTATTATAGTGAGCAGAATCGAGTTACCTTTCTAGGTGATACAAGCAGAACACTGACCATAAAGTCTTTGTCACAACAACTTCAGGTATTGCTATGTCATCATCCCCAGTGCTAAAGGGCCATAGGCATAGACGACAATCTCTGGGAATGTGTGAAGAATCAACTGATTAACGCTAAGCTGTAGTACCAAGTCATCACAGAGACCTGCTGATTCTACGCAGAAGCATGGACACAGCAACAAACTGTGGCGTTAACCCTGCAGCCTCTCGTAAGTAGCAAATGCAACAGCTTGTGCTTATGGAGGCATCTGTAACACAGTCAGCTGCCCCAAGGCACTGCATAGATGTGTCAAACAAGAAAACTGACATTAATCCAAAGATACAAATACACATGTCCTCTATGTCTCCAGATGCTCTTACAGGTCAGTCAACCAGAATTCCAGCTTGTGGAAGACACCTGCACTGCCTCTCAATTACCCTTTGTACTTTCAGGCTAATACTGGCACTCCTTCCCCAAGGCTTCATTGAGACCACCTCTGTCGGCTCTCCTCAACTCCCACTATCACTGCAGAATTCACAGCCCTTACCTTCCCATACAAAACAAACTGCATTGTGACTTTGCACACCTAAACCACTCCCCTCCTCAGACCCAACCTCATTCTTCCATTGGTAGTTGTATGCTCATGTCCCATGCCACTTCATTCTTGCAGTCGTGTTCTTTAAGAACATCAGAACCAGGAGCAGGAGGTGGTCATCTGGCCCTTCGAGCCTGCTCTACCATTTAATAAGATCATGGCTGATATTTTTGTGGACTCAGCTCCGCTTATCCACGTTGTCATCGTATCCCTTAATGCCTTTATTGTTCAAAAAGAAACTCTCAGCTTTAAAAGCATTGACTGAAGGTGCATTAACACTTAGCTGGGCAAGGAATGGTATAGATTTGCAGCCCTCCATGAAGAAGCTCCTTCTCAAAGATATGGTGCTCTGGCTTTCATTCACAGGGGGATCGAGCTTAAGAACTGAGAGGTTTTGGTGTAGTTTTACAAGTCCCTGGTGTGACCACACTTGGAATATTGTGCCCAGCTCTGGTTGCCCTACTATAGGAAAGATACAGAGGCTCTGGAGAGGGTGCAAAGAAGGTTGACCAGGATACTGCCTGGACTGGAGGACTTGACTTACGAAGAGAGGTTGACTAAGCTCAGACTTTTCTCCCAGAAGAGGAGGAGGAAGAGAGGTGACCTGATCAAGGTATACAAGATAATGAGAGGCATGGATAGGGTCAATAACCAGAGACTTCCCCCCAGGGCAGGATTGACTGGCACGAGGGGTCATAGTTTTAAGATATTAGGAGAAAGGTATAGAGGAAACATCAGAGGAAGGTTCTTTCCGCAGAGAGTTGTGAATGTGTGGAATACGTTGCCAGCAGTGGTGGTGGAAGCAGAGTTATTAGGGGCATTTAAGTGACTGCTGGACATGCACATGGAGAGCAGTGAATTGGGGGGTGTGTAGGTTAGGTTATTTTATTTTAGCTTAGGAATAATCCTCGGCACGACATCATGGGCCGAAGACCCTGTTCTGTCCTGTACTTTTCTATGTTCTAATCCAGTCATAAAACTGCTCCCTCTAATCTTGAGGCTATGCCCTCTTGTCCTAGTTTCACCCACCAGACAAAACACCAGTTTAAACACCACCTGAACCCTCACACCTGTTCATCTCACTTGCTGTGGTTCAGCAGTCATTTACCTCAGACTTCTAAAGCAACTCAGGATATTATTCTCCTTTAAAAAGGACACAACATAAATTCAAGTTGTAACTTCCCTCTGAGCTTGAGCTTGAGCTTGTTCAGTTAGTTATTTTGAGCCTGGTTGATTCGCACATTAACTCTGTCTGTCCTCTTTGGTCATGCTTTGCATTCCATTAGTACATGAAGCCAGAAGAGGAAACAAAGGGAAGGCAGGCAAGAGGAGTGACAGCCAGGCTTACTATTTTAAAATAAAACTGAATACCCTGGCATAATTACCAAGATTACTAAGGCAATGCTGGAGCTGATATTATGGATGCAACTCAGTACTGGCATAGTGATTCATGAGGGACACAGGATCCTAAAGGTGAGAGAGAACTGCATTCTCAGTAATCAGTCAATTCTAATAGTTTACATTAACTGCTTCAGTTTCAATAGATCACCAGTGCTCAAAATAACAGATATTGAAAACCATTCACCAGGAACATTATTGGCAACAATAACACAGCTGAGGACTCCAGAGTCATTCAGAACGGAAGCAGACTCTTCAGACCAAAAAGTCCACACCAACATTGTTTCCAAATTAAACTAAACTAGTCCCACTTGACTGTGTTTGGCCCATATCCTTTCAAACCTTTCCTATTCATGCACTTATCCAAAGGTCTTTTAAATGTTGTAACTGTACCCACATCCACCACTTTCTATGGCAGTCCATGAACCACCTCTATATAAAAACAGTTGTCCCTCATGCCTGTTTTAACTCACACCTACACTTTCCATTTGAGAAAACTGCACTCTTTACGACACCAGGGACCATTTGGCCCCACCGTCCATGCTGGTGGTACTCTGCATCCCCTTTTCCTCTGTACCAACTGAACCTCAAATCACTTTCTCCCACATCTGCTTGCTTAGCATCCCCATGAACAAACAAACCATAATTTAATAAATCCGGCCATTTCAAATACTTTAATACAATGGCTTTGCCTTCCATCGGGGCACGGCTGAAGGAATAAATAAAAGCTTCACCCTGGCAGAGAGCTGGAGGATGGACATTGTCAGGTCGAGTGCTACCACGCAAAAAAAATGCCAGGCTTTCTGCCACCTTTTCCCCCCTCATGAAGCCAACGTGCCACCCCATCACCCCCAGCCCCCACACAAACATAATACCAGTACTTCCAAGGCAAAGGAGCTTCTCAGAATTAGTAACCAAAATATTAATATAGACGTGTGCTCCACCTTCACCCAGTTGGCAAGTCGATATTTTTCTCCATTTCCCAATTCGCAGCTTTAAAAATTAACTTAAAACGAGATTAAATTTCTCAAGCAGTGAACTTGATAGAAAAAAATGTAACCAGATATCCAATACTGAGCTGAATCACCACTGCAGTTTATTTCTGCTGACTGTAATTCTTCCCTCAGTCGTTCAACTCATATTTTTAACCTCCTTCCAGTCCTATTCCCACGCTCCCCCTCTCTCAATCAGCATGCCACCTGCTCCCACATTTGGCAGCCAATACTTGGCTCTGATCTGAGTCAACTTTTCCATCATCATCTATACTGGCATTCTTCACCCGACTACCACTGACTCAACCAACCTACCTAAGCCAGCTTTTATCTTTGTGTTCGCACACTGCCAGCTCTTTCAAATCACTTATTTCCAATCTTAACACTTAACTTACTTCATATTCCCTACCTGAAGTTTCCTATCCAAATTGCACTTCAAATCCAAAAACAGTAACTTGAAAAATAGGTTTCACAGAACAGAAAGCATGAAAACGCCAAAGGAGACAATTAATAGAAGCTACATTGCAAGATTTCAGACCCAAGCAACACCACCACATGGGTCACTTTTTCCTCACACCTCTCTTCTCGTCACCTACTCCCCGTATGCTCACTCCCCCTCTCCTCGCCACCCCCTCATATGTACCTTCCATCTCTCCTCTCGTCACCCCCTCCCCCTCCCCTCGTTCCCCCGTACGCTCCCTTCCCCTCTCCTCTTATCACTCCCCCTGCCCTTCACCACAGTCCCCCCCCCCAACACCCTCTCCTCTCATGGCCCCCCCCCCCCACTCCCCAGATGCTCCCTCTCCCCTCTGGTCGTCAACCCCTGCCCTTCCCTCCGACTGTCTGCTCCCGCCCCCTTTCCTTGTCCTCCCTACCTGTAAACTGCCTCCCTCTCTCCTCGTTCCCCCCTCCTTGTACACTGCCACCCCCTCTCCTTGTCCTCCTCCTTGTACACTCCCTCCTCTCCTCGTACCCCCTCCTTGTAAACTGCCTCCCCCTCTCCTCATACCCCCTCCCGGCACACTGCCTCCCCCTCACCTCGTCCCCCTCCCCGCACACTGCCTCCCCCTCACCTCGTCCCCCTCCCCGCACACTGCCTCCCCCTCACCTCGTCCCCC